>NC_056748.1:1026132998-1026242998 GCF_019279795.1 Protopterus annectens | reverse complement strand
GCCACAATAGGTTTCATTGGTGGTTTTAATGGATCCTTATGAATTTTGGGGAGACCCTGTTTTATTGGTATTATTGGATCTTTAACAATAAAATAGTTAAATAAATAACCATCAATAATACGACATGATAGACATTCAAACAAAGCATTGTATATAAGATCATTACATCTCTGTACCTGCTGAAACTCCACTTTAGAGTAGAACTTAGTATCATCTAACATAGTAAACATAGATTCACTATAAAAAGAAGAATACATTACCACCAGCGACCCACCTTTGTCTACTGGTCTCATGGAGATAGTAATGTCATTCCATAGACACTCTAAAGCTGTCCTCTCTTGTCTACTCAAGTTGTTAAAATATTTACTATGTACATTACAGTCATACAAACTATACATTTCTTTGATACACACCTTCTCAAAGGCATCTAACACTGCATTATTAGTGGAAACATGCCCACTAGGTTTTTTGAAAACATTAACCCTGGACAGATTATTACCAGCATCCCCATACTGCAACTTTAACATTACATTACACGTGAAAGCTTTCAATTCTAGAATATTGTCCGTTACTGTCATTTTGTTGGCCGGAATAAAAGACATACCTTTATTCAACAGTTTGTTTTCAGTCTCATTTAATAACTTTTGTGAAATGTTCCAGACTAACGTTTGCCCCCTTGTAGCCACATTTTCTTGATGGTCAAAGGTGGCTGCTCCTCCTCCTGCGATGCCTTCCGTTTCATGTGACCGCTGCTATGCAAGCGGTTGCAAAAAGGGGCCTGATGGATAGGATAAGGTGCAGTCAAGTTGGTGTGTGGCAAACACTGGGACAGCCCTGTATTGAAGGATGATGTTGCCAAATCACTATGTTTACTGCGTGCTCCATTAGAACTCATTGTATTGCCAGTCCCTATCTCAGGATGTGCCATATGGTTTAATAAACCAGGAGAAGCATATGAACCGTCTTCCATTCATGTGGAGGCCCCAGCCCTCACAATGTCATTTTCCAAACCTCGAGAGGGCGTGGTGTCCAAGTCAGATGTCAAATCTGTATGGTCCACCTCCTTTGACGCTGATTCACTAATATCTCTACTGGGTGCAATCACCTCTCGATCCTTCACTACCAAACTGGAAGTGGGGATTGGATGCTGAGAAGTTCTATTGACTGTACTCTGACCAGTATGCTCCCTGGGCCAAGCAAAGACCCCCCCATTGAAAAAATCTTTCTTGACTCTCAAGATCTTCTTCTTTTTATAACCAAGCAATTACCGCTCATAAGTACAAACAGTCTCAATGAGATTGTTAAGTTTAATATCTATTAAAGAACTCAGAAACCTTCCGTACAGTTCCCCTTGTATCTTATAAATATTTTCGGACAACTTAGCCTCTTCAAACTTAAAATATTCATTTAATAACTGCATGTACTTGCGGCTAGTCTCTATAATAATGCATTGCCACTTTAACAACAGATCTTGATACAAAGTGCCGTAAGTAGGCATGTTGAGTACTCGTAACGCACGTGGGACAATGTTCAAATGTAGACAAACTTCAAAATAAAGTATTTTTGACTGCAAACGCTTGAATTTACGTAGGCCATTCTCTAATTTAAAAAGTTCTTTCTTTAAAGCTGTTGAATCATACTCACTGTTAGTCTCAAGCAAAACTGTATTGTCAGTCAATTCTTAACAAAATAGCAGGTTGTCTTTAACTTCAACAAATTTCTTCAGATTTCTCACATCACGCAAATTTTCTCCATCAAATGCTGGAACCTGCTCGAACCCATCCACTGGCAAATTGCATTCGGCCATGTCCAAATACCACTTATAAAAAGATACAATGAACAGAAGCAAAAGATAAGTGGTAAAGGTAAGCTGTGCTTACAAAAACCAGTCCATTATCATAAAAATCACTAGAAGCAACAGGCCACGGCTTATTGAAGTAAAACCAGTGATTTATTTCCACAACAGGCAAATGGTGAGCACTTTCGTGGACCAAGCCACTTCATCAGACAATATAATAAATCAAAAAGCCCTCTTTTATACCATCCCATATCACTTAAGAAGGTGCAGGGACTCCACCTACAATTAAAGTCACACAGGCAATCATACATCTTTAAAGAAACATTTTGCACATGGTTCACCTTCACAAGATAAAACATATAAAACATGAAATATATATATACACATCCATAAACATATTTTATATATATATATATATATATATATATATATATATATATATATATATACATAAAAGTCCATATACACATAAAATACTACTAAAACACCTATACATAAGAATGACCTAGACTAATACCTATAAACAATCATTTAGGCAGATCCCTCCCTAAAAGAATAGGTTTGATGTTAATTTTGTCGTTGAGACCCTTCCCTGTACTGGCGTTGAGTCTCACAATCCATTCAAGTTCTTTGGTCTCAACTTTCAGTTTCATTTCTCCCCCTCTACAATTGTCCATCACTTTATCAACCACCATAAAGAGAAATCTATGCGTGTCCACATGAGCACATGCCTCGCTAAAGCATTGGTCTCTGCCTCTCTACCTATATCATACAAGTGCTCTCGCATTCGATCCCTAAGCCTTCTGGTTGTAATCCCAACATAGAATGACATACAGATCAAACAGTGAGCCAAATATACAATGTTGTTACTATTACAATTAGCTTGAATGGATTGTGAGACTCAACGCCAGTACAGGGAAGGGTCTCAATGACAAAATTAACATCAAACCTATTCTTTTAGGGCAGGATCTTCTTAAATGATTGTTTATAGGTATTAGTCTAGGTCATTCTTATGTATAGGTGTTTTAGTAGTATTTTATGTGTATATGGACTTATACATATATATATATATATATATATATATATATATATATATATATATATATATATATTATATGTTTATGGATGTGTAAATATATTTCATGTTTTATATGTCTTATCTTGTGAAGGTGAACCATGTGCAAAATGTTTCTTTAAAGATGCATGATTGCCTGTGTGACTTTAATTGTAGGTGGAGTCCCTGCACCTTCTTAATTGATATGGGATGGTATAAAAGAGGGCTTTTTGATTTATTTTATTGTCTGATGAAGTGGCTTGGTCCAAGAAAGCACTCACCATTTGTCTGTTGTGGAAATAAATCGTTGGTTTTACTTCAATAAGCTGTGGCCTGTTGCTTCGAGTGATTTTTATGATATTAGACTGTTTCTTGGAAGCACAGCTTACCTTTATCACTTATCTTTTGCTTCTGTTCATATCTATATATATATATATATATATATATATATATATATATATTCACACACACAGACACACACACACACACACACACACACACACACACACACACACACACACACACGTATATTTATTTATGTATATAAGTAGCTTGGGTTGTGGGCGCAACCCCCCCCCACCTCACATGGAAGGTGCAGGATGGTGTACCCTTGCAGAAAAAAACTATGTTTTTTTTTCCACATCTTTTAGAGTCTGACTTTTTTGTGTCTAAGTACTCAAACTTTTGAGAGTTTGGGACTTCACACAGACTCATCAGCTTTAGCTGACATACATACTACTACAGTTGTACTCATAAGCAGACTAATACTCAGTGCTCAACATGAAGAACGCCATAAATAACTGATTGAAATCAGCCAGGAGTGAAACTTTTACAAACAAAGTTAACTTTCAGTGATAGACAGAATGTCCCAAATAAAGAAGCTGGTAGCCACGAAGAAGAAAATGTTCGATGATGTTTACAAATCAGGATAAGTTTTCAAATCCATCTTCTTGCTAGTTCCACTGTTACAGCTCTAAACTCATTCACAGCTTAACATTTATTAGACCAGAACTGCCACACCTATAATTGATTCTATGATGCTTATGTGGGCATCCAGCTCAGTTCAGGGAGTTCTAGGGGTTACCTCTTTACACATACCAATCTCTGATGCCTCCAGCTGCAGTCAGGAGTTGCCAGGGCCAGCAAAGTGTGCCTGCATACACAGAAGCTGCCACCTTTACAAACTTCACCAGCTGGAGGTACTACTCAAAATGTTCCTCACCAGCTCTCCATGAATAAGAGAACTGGTCACTGGTCACCAAATACTACTTCTTCCTGCTGGCTTTTCTGCATTAGCTAGGCACACTTGTCAAATACTGGTTTCCGATGGCAAAGTTATGAGCAAAATGTCTACCTGATTAGGCCAGCTTATTGCCAAACAGTGTGATTCACAGACATTGCTCTGTGCCACAGAACGATGGAGCCCTGACTGAGACCAACATTACCAGAGTCTAATTAGCAGCTCAGGCACTGAGCAGGAGGGAGTGAGAGTGAGCAGTGAGTGTCAGCTTATACATCCTGGGGGAAGGAACTAATTAAGGGTGCTCACCTGGGCAAACCTCTGGGGTCAAACCATTAGTGGAGACCAGGGTCATGCACGCATGCTGTCAGTAAGGGGGCAGGAAAGTGGTTGAGTCACCCATGAAGGCATGGACAATTTGAACAGGGGCCCATTGCATGTTGCCTATGGAATTTTATGGGAATGCATGGGGTGGGAAAATGTGGCTAAGACATAGAAATATCCTGATGGATGCTTGGATAATGGTTTTGTGATCCATTCTTGCCCCCTGAAGAATGACTGGGCTGAAAACAGGTCTTGTTCAGCCTGGAATGAATGGGCTGTATAGGTCATGGATGGCTGGCATTGGGGAGCCAAAAGATGGCAAAAAAGTGTGTGTGGTTCGCAATAAAAAAAAGCTGCCAAGTCAGCTTATACCAAGCTAAGCAGTCTAACCTGGGGATAATGGAAGCTTCATCCCAGGAAAACACCAGAAAACAGCCCATGACATGCGGTAGAAGAACTGAAAAGAAAAGAAAATCATAACTGCTGTCAGAAGCAAACACATCTTTAAACAAATCACAAAACAAAGTAAAAAAACATGCTTTTTTGCTCTCAAAACAGAAAGCAGGGAAAATTAAAAATAAAAAAACAGCATTTGAGAAGTATAATAAAACTGGAAGTGTGGCAGGGAACAATATAACATTGAGCAAAAGTGAAGTATGTTAGGATGTGAAATATATTAAACTTCAAAATATAGGTGTCTGTTAGGAAGAGAGAGAGAAAGTTATGTGTGTGTATATTAACAGGAACAAATAAAACTTAAATGGAGGGGGTGTGGGCACAGAGTAACAGTAAAAATGAAGAGAAAATAGGCACAAAATGGATGGGAAGGCATATAAAACAAAGCAACAGTATTCCTGATGTGTGAGGATACAGAGTGTGGTTTGAGGAGTTGTTACTGGTTCAGATGAACATGTAAAACAAAGTTGGGAAAAGAATTGGAGACCATTGGGATTCTCCCCAGAGGAACAAGAAAGAGTAGCAGGGGTAGTAACATTCTAAAATAACAATACTATCCTTTCTTGTAACACTTCTGCCCCCTTTCACCTGACAAAGGCAGACAGTAAAAAGAAAACCTAGTGAGATGCAGGCAATCACAAACTTTTAAAATGTAAACTAGTCAACAGTAAAGTCATGGACACTGGCTAAAATACATCAAACTGCCACAATAATTATATTTGTGGAATATACAGACAAAATAAACAGTAAATTAAACCAAACTAATGGGCTAACTTGGTTAACAAATGTAGCATATAAAAAAAGTAGCAGCAAAGTCACAGCATACCAGCACAGGTTATCCTAATGCATCATTATCAAAAAACATAATCACAAAATGCATCTATTCATTTCAGGTTCACCATATATATAACTTTGTGACGAATTACAAAAAACTTTCATTATTTCCCCACATTGACTAATAACTGAGCCAAAAATTACCTACATGGCAAAAACTGCCATATCTTCTGTTCTCTTCCTTGTGTCTGGCTTGGACTCCTGTGATTACAAGATTTGGATTGTTTCTAAAATCATTTTTTGTACTTGCTCTAACTGTTTCAGTGATATTTAACACTTCTGTGCTGCATTTATTATTTTGTTGAACTTATCACTGATTTTCAACCTGCACTTGTTAAAGAAACTCCATCTTTTTGTTAGCTTACTGCTATTAGGTTGTTTTAACAATATTCTGATATTTCCTAATCTCCTCTAATACTGCAAAAGCTGTTCTGAGTGTGAGTCTACCAAAATATTTCTAAGTTTTGCAAAGTTTTTGTGTGTTGTGAACATTTCTCAGGGTTAGTGAACTTATTTCTAAGGATTTCTGATATTGCAGGAATTCTTACTTCTTTTATAAAGCATTTGTTACTGCACTTGAGATCAAAGCCAGTTTATTTTACAATGGAAGGGTTCTTTTGCACTCTGGTGGAAGCAGAGAGCTAAATTCTACCCATCCACAGTGGGAACTACTGGTCAATGGCTTATTGTGTTTTTATCTGATTGGCCTGAGGGTTTAACTTTATCAAAGTCTTTCATCCTGCTCGTATAAAAGCCTTACATTTTTGTAAGATTGTGCTCATTTATTCAGAGCTTCCTTGTGCATGGCTTGGACACCTGTGATTACAAGACTTGGATTGCTTCTAAAATGATCTGGCCTACAAAGCTGATACAAGTATATTTTTTGTACTTGCTCTGTTTCAGTGGTATTTAACACTTCTATTCTGCATTTATTTGGTTGAATTTATCAATGCTCTCCATAGTCCCTCACTGTTCACAGCTGCTCAAAGAGCTGTCAGTTTGTGCAGAGGGTGGTACCACTGCAGATCATCTAACAGTATACCACTAAACACTCTCACTTTGACCTTTTAAGTGACTGTCCCTTACTCCTTCACATCTAGAAACTGTGTTTCCTTGCCTTACATAGCATAGGCTAGATTCAGACCAGCTGAATCTAGACTGTTTAGTATCACTGAGCTCTTAGACCAGCCATCTTACATTAAGAGGGCCTACCTGCACCCTTGTGGCAGAAATGTGTAGCTCTGGACCCATCCAAGTTGGAGATTGCTGGAGAAAGGCTCAGTTTGGGGCTTTCCCATTGGTAGTTGTGTTAAAACTGTTGAAATGTCCCTGTATATAATCCTTGTGTTTGCTTGGGTTTGTGCTCAGTTTACTGGAGCGGCTCAATGTTTGGCAACTGTAGCCAGAGGTCTGGAGTGCATCTGCATTGAAATCAAAGGCATCCACTGAAAAATAAATAACTGAAAAATAAGTATAAAGACAGCACTACACTTTGTTAACTGTATTTAATTGAAATACTGCTTCATTTTTTTGTTGTTTGTGACTAAGTCCAGCTGATCCACTTCCTTCCCAAATACCACATTCAGAAAAATCCTGCCACAATGGATGGGCAGTTTCCCATCATTTCTCCTGCCAGCTTAATTGATATGGGCATCTTAAGGCAATGTAGCAATTGCTATACTGACAACCATTTACTCCTAAAGCAAACTAACACCCCATGTAAGAAATGCAAATACACTGGGGAATTGGAGTCAGTTCTTTCACTTAAAAACAAATTAGACATCAGACAGGCTGTCAGCACACACACTTCATCTCTCATGCAAACCTCACCTCTCATACAAATTAAGGTCATGACAGATAAATCCACATATGTGGAGGTACTCACTAAAGCCTATCAAAAGAACAGAGACCTCCCAAATGCACACCACCCTCACTTACCACTAAGCACAAGAAAACCAATACACATGTCAACACACACATCTGTATCTTATCAAATAAGCCCCTAAGGCAAAACACATCAAATGTCTTGGTCATAGGTGACTCTATAGTGAGACACACAGATGTCCCTGTCACCAGACTGGACAAGGAGAAGGTCATGGTCAGCTCTGGGGTATGACAAATCACACATGCACTCAAGTCACTCAACAACAAGTACTGTTATGACTCTGTCATACTCCATGTTATAGTGAATGACTTCAGATGTATCTCTCTGGAATATATGAAGACAGACACGATGGAACAGTCTGATTATGTGTCCCAGACATGTATGTCCCTAGCCCTAACCAATATCCTACCTTCACCCAGGATGATGCCACAATATAAACAAAAAAAATGATTGACTTCAATAATTGGCTCAGCTTCTGGTGTCATTCCAGGGTCATCCAGTATCTATCAGCCTGTGAGGATATGGAAGACAAACCTCACTGCTTTGCTAGAGATGGTCTGCATCTGTCCCCCCCTAGACTTTTGGATACTGGCAAAGGCCCTTGCCTCCCCCCTAGTGCCTTTTTTAGGCCATGTCGAAACAACACATTTTCCAACATAACAAAATCTAATAGAGGCAAAGTCAGGGTTGTGCTGCTTAATGCTAGAAGTTTAAACATGAAACTGTACTCCCTGGAAACTCTCCTCACCTTGAAGGATGCTGATGTCTGTAAAGTTACTGAGACATGGTTGAAGGCTGCTGAGAGCACCCCGGCCATGCAAGGCTGCAATGTCTTCCACACGTTCAGACCTCAAAATGAGTGTGAAGGAACCAAAGGTGGAGGTGTAGCCATCTTTATTAAAACCAAATACACTTTCAAGACTGGTCAAACAGCATGAATCTCTCAAACTACTCCGTGTCTAATTAACTATTGGGAAAGTACCATACATCATCATTGCTAGCTATAGAGCCCCCAACATGAACAGGATAAGCACACCACCTACCTCGATTTACTGGAATCCCTCATATACAGCCCAACACATTAGTCATGGGAGATTTCAACTATCCTTCCATAGATTGGGGGACATACATGAGCAAAACATATTCACCCAGAGGTTCTTGGACTTTAGTACAAATTCTCTGGAACATATCTAGTCTGCACCCCCACTAGGGGCTCTAATGTTCTGGACATAGTACTCACCAACATGATGGGGGGGTCACTGTACTTCCCCATGCATGATGCCTTCCTTTATTAGATCAGACCAAAAATCAGTCTCTTTTGAAGTAACTACTGGAAATGACACCCTTACAGGAAGAAAAATGATAAAAAACTTTACAAAATCTCACTACAGCATACTAAGTGATGGTATAAAAAGCTTCATACCACCAACAATTGCAAACACTAATGATCACTATGCAGAAGTGTATGCAAATGCCCCATACAAACTCTTAAGTGACTGCATAAACTGTGCTGTACCTGACTGAATAAAAAACAGGTCATCCCATAAAAACAAGCCACCGCGGTGGACTTCAAGTACAAATAGATTATATAACAAGAGGAAGAAACTGTTGTCCAAAGGCAAGAGGGATATCACTCTGAAAGAAAGAGAGAATAGTTCTCTCCCAAGCCTAAACAGGAAAATCAGAAATCTTGTAAACATCTGAAGTCTAAAAGAGATGCTGAGATATGTGCCAAACTGGTTGTAGATGGGATCACTCATACTACACTGGAAGATATCACCAACCTGCTAACTGACAGATTTAGCGCAATGTTCACCCCCTATCTCCACCTATCATATCACAAAGCATACCTGACACCAGTACTCTGTCTAGTATCTCTAGAGAACTGGTCATCTCTGCTCTCAACAAGGCCAAAAACACGGCCTCAGTGGGACCAGATATTATTTCAGGTTGTTTACTAAACAATCTAAAACAAGAGATAGTGGACTCAAAAAAAACAGAATGGAGTCCACTGGCAAGTATATACCAATGCATAATGGTAAAAACAGTCCTTTATTAGAATAAAAATGATTATGAGTATTTTATTCTAATAAAGGACTGTAATTCTGCATTGGTATATACTTGCCAGTGGACTCCATTCCGTTTTTTGGATTTACATGTTGGTTTCTTTTCTATCACGTACATAGTGGACTCAGTTGGCGTTCTCTTTAATCATAGCTTGCAAACTTTCAATGTTCCTGCAGAATGCAGAACAGCAACAGTAATCCTCCTGCACAAAGGGGGGCCAACAACTGATCCTGGGAACTACAGACTCATAAGTCTAACCAGCCTCATCTGCAAGGCCATGGAAAGAATTACAAACCGGTTTCAGCTGGTACACCACACAGCCTTCCTCAGTGACACTGAGGAAGGCTGTGCAGTGTACCAGCCGAAACTGGTTTGTTTGTGCATTGCATTAACTGAATAAACTTATTTTTTCAGCCTCACAGTTTGCTGGCTTACACGTTTGGGTCTTGGATTTTTCAGTAAGGGTAGATCATGTTTATTAAACCTGGTAGACTTCTCTGAGAATGTCATCAAAGCCAGGGACAAAGGCAAGACAGTGCACACAGCCTATCTCAACCTTGCCAAGGCTTTTTACACAATTCCCCACTCTGGCATCATTGAGAAGCTCTCCCAGATAGGGATTAACCCTTATGATACTAGATGGGTAGCCAATTGGCTCACTAACAGAACACACACTGTCAAAATTGGTGACTTCACCTCCACCAGTAGACCCATCACCAGTGGAGTACCACAGGGGTCTTTGCTGGGTCCCTTACTGTTTGGCATTTATTTCTCAGCAGTCATTGCCAGAGTAGACGGACTTTGGCTCAACAACTTTGCTAATGATTATAAACTGGAAGCAATCATTGAGCCCCCCAATGATGTCAGCATATTACAAGAAGGGCTAATACAAACAAATGATTGGAGCCAAAGGCATGGTCTAAAAACTAAATGCAAAAAAAAAAGCATCATTATTCACTTTGGCAAAATGGAATTCCATATAAATTACAATATCGACAGCACCCCCCCCCCGAGTTCCAACCCAGTGGTGCAAGACTTGGGAACACAGGTTAATAGCAATTTGAACTTTGACCGCCAAGTTTCCACAGTGGTAAGGAAAGCCTTCTACATATCACACCTCATTAGCAAGGGCATAGCATCCAGGTCAAGGGATGCTATAACTCCAATGTACTTGACTCTCATCAGACCACTAATAGAGTGTATAATGCACCCATTTGCATGTACCTCACCAAACACCTGCAGCAGCGGGACAGACCTCAGAGGTTTCTTACTATGAAAATATAGGGACTCCAAACCATGACCTATGTGGACAGGATGAAGGCCCTGCCACTTTACCCTGTATCTTATAGGCTGCTGAGAGGTGACTTGTGCCTGGCCTATAAGGTAATCTTCAACCCTGCCCTAATGGAAATGCTGCACATCCACAAGTCAAAAGGCTGAAGAGTCACTCGCTCTAGGGATCTCATCCTAGCTTGTGACATTAACAGAACATGCTGGAGAGACAGATATGTCTCCCAGAGATTGCCCCTTCTCTGGAAAAAACTCCCTATTCACATAAAACAGAGCTCCTCACTGACCCTGTTTAAACAGAACCTAGATAATTGGATGGGAGACCACAAATTCCCCCCTGGGGTGGCCGGTGTTGATCACAGACCCATTCTCTTCATAAATTCATTCTACAAACTACCCAAAAAAGAAGAAATTGGAATACTTGGGATTAACATGGCTAGATCTGTAAAGGCTTTAGGTCTCCTAGCCTAGTAACCTCCTATGAACCTACGAACGTATTATTATTATCATCTCCTGTTCATTGCAGATTGGGAGAAAAGGATGCTTTGTCAACTGCAGTAACCTTTTTTCACTAGAATCTTCTCATTACGCAATGACAGAAAATGGTGCTCCTTAAGTGCTGTCTTTTACCACCAAACCACTTAAGGTATTCAGATATGACAACAGGCCCTTAAGTAGGCTACCACTGACCATACACTTTTTTGAAAACTCAATTGACTTTTGTATGATAGTAATGATCAAAACTGGTAGAATCACTTCAAAAAGAAATAATTATTGAGTACTTATGGATAGTCAGATACAAGATTCGCATGTGACAGCATGTTTCACTGAGTTAGGCTACAGGCTCCTTAGCACCATCTTATAATGCTGGTTTTGATTTCCTTGGTCTGCACTTAAATAGTGTATGAGCCTGCACAAATTTTACTAGATGGCACTTTTGGTTCGAGAATGGATAACCTGTACAACACAATCCTGATTGCAGAATGAATGAACGTTCTCCAGCAGGGTGTTAATGTACAGGTAATGCCACAGAAAAACAAGTCTGTCACTTCATGGCAGCAAATTAAGCATTGCTGTGAAGCTCAGACAGTTTAAAACTAAATGCTGCCATTTTTTTACAATCGCTAAACAGTGCTGTTTAGTGATTGTAAAATGGAAACAAAAAATAAATAAAAAAACAGAAAAAAGTATGTGTGTGTGCATGTGCACTCGCGCACATGCATAAAAGCATTAAGTGAGATAGAGAAAAACAGACAGATTGAGTAGTGAAAGTAAACAGGTAGTCCAGCAATGCATTTTCATTAAATATTAAGAAATATTTAACTCTTAATGTCTGACATTATAGACTTTGTTTAATCCGCTGTGTTTTTAAAGGTAAATAGCAGCAATATTTGCAAAATTAGGGACAGTAAATGGAAGGAAGAAAAGATATTGGGGTGGAATGAGAGAGCTGCAATACATTGTATTTTATGTTTTTTAAATAACGTGTGCAGTTGAAATTGGCTGTAATTGCTGTATGTGTTTGTTTCTGTGCAGAAGTGTGTGAATGTCTCTGTATTTTTGAGACTATTTCTATTTATATTTTTGTATGTCTATATGTGCCTCTGAATAAGTGTGTGTGTGTGTGTGTGTGTGTGTGTGTGTGTGTGTGTGTGTGTGTGTGTGTGTGTGTGTGTGTGTGTCTGTGCATGCGTGCCTGTGTGTTTGTGTATATAGACATTAATACTTACTGAACATATATTTTGGTTGTAAAATATGTCCTCAAAAATATTTATATGTACTACAGTAAGTTTGAATCATGTGGAGGAACTGTTTTGCATTTAAAATATTATATATAGTAATTAAAATAAATACAGAACAATTTAACAGATAACCCTTTCTCTAAGTGCAATACTGCCCTCCAGGGTGTGTGTTCTTGTGTAAATAACACCTTTCCAGGGGTGTAGAAGCCCTCCACCTCTGGTGTCTGGACTCAGAACATCCCTGGCCGTGCATCATTTACATAGTAGCACGCACTCTGTTGAGCATTATTCCTTCCTTATCCCTTGATAGTAGGCACATGTGCCTAATGGGCTAACTTGATTAACAAATATATCATATAAGAAAAGAAAAATTAGCAGGAAAGTCACAGCAGAAAGCCATCTTAGACAAATCAAATATGTATGTATGTATTAGAGTTATTTCCAATGTAGTACAGTGCATTTTTCTTCATGAGTGTTACTTAAGTCTGAAAGGGATTTCCATTGCACAATTATAACTTGGTTTTTATTTATTTACTGATTGACTGATTGACATTTGATTACTGGAAATGTCTGATTGGGTAAAAGAAGCCCATTTTCAGTGGAGGCCTGGGGAGAAAAGATCCAAAGTAATACAAAACATTTTAAGAAAATTTTTTATACAATTTTCAAAAATAAAACAAAACATCTGCATTTTAAATAATTATAACAAATTCGACATAATATAAATACATTTGTCATATACCTTCTATCGATTCTGAACCAACATTTAATATTTAGAGAAATTTTACACAGTTTGTAGAGAAGTTAAAGGCAAGTTAGTCTAATGCAAACAGTACAACAGCTATGACAACTAGAACTTGTACCTGGTTGTTTAATTGCTATTCTTATATAAACTTTTGTTGCCTGGGATTAATAAAGTACAGTTGTGTAAACTGAATTTACCATAACAGTTGATGTTTGAATGATCAATGCTGCAGTAATCTTAGCTATATGGGTTATATCCTGCCAAGGATATAACAGCTGGCCAGTTTCCAAAGCTTCAGGGCATCTTCCATGCACCCAATCTGTCAGACAGCTCAAGCAGAGCTGACTAAAAAGTTTGGATGCAATGTCCTTCAGCGCTTTTCTGCCAGTGCTAGGAATAACAAAATATCAATATCCACACCCTGTCTTAAAAAAAAAAAACACTCCAAAAAGCAAGGGGGATGGAGGGCGGGAGAGAGCAGCTACTGCAGTAATGATCATTCAATCAAACAACTATACTATGTTTTTCATATTAATCACTGCTGCAGTAGCTTTAGCTATAAGGGTAGATTATGGTAGATCTCTATATTTGGGAGGTAGAAGGTGAAGGGTCCAGGACCAGGAGCCCTTGGAGAATGGTCCTAAAAAGCTTCAACTAGGCCTAGAGAAGGGATTAAGCTTATAGTACTTTGTAAAAATATGTACAGAGGAAAAAGTAGTGACTTCTGGAATACGTCTAGAATCCAAGCCTTTCCAAAAAGCCATAGATGAAGCCAAGGCCCTGGAATAGATTTGTCATGGTGAGTATAACAAAAAATGATAGCCTTAGGCAACCATTTAGAAAGAGTCTGTCTTGACATAGGTTGTCCCTTCTTCTTACCTTCACAAGAAATGAACAGTTAATCAAAAGATCTGAAAGATTTAGTTCTGTCAAGATAGTACCTGAGTTGTCCATGGACATCCAAGATATGGAGGATCCTTTCTCCCTGATTTTTAGGTTCAGGAAAGAAAATGGAGAGATGGACAGTTTGACTTAAAGTAAACTCTGATATCACTTTAGGCATAAAAGGAGGTTATTTCTCAAAGAAACCCTGTCCCTATGGAAAATTAGTTAGGGTTGACTAACCATAAGAGCTTGCAACTCAGACACCCTTCTTGCAGAGTTTTTGATTTTGACATTTTTGACATTTTGATCTTTTGTTGTTTTAATTATAGACCCTATAAGACTGCCTTGAAAGATGAGGATCCATGAGCAACATGCTCAAATGGACGATAAATGAACCTTGAAAGAGGAATAAGAAAGGCTACAGGACAGTAATTCACACAAATATTGTAAAACCAGATAACAACTACCCATGAAAGGGTGCTGGTTATGTTGTTGGCACTAACTTGAAAACCTTTTCCATTTGCTAATATATAATTTACTAGTAGCAGGCTTTCTTGCCTACATTAAAACCTGCTATACAATCTCAAAAAACAGGTGCCTAAAAGGAATTAAGACCCTATCCTCCAGGCAGTCAACTGAAGATGATTGATGTTGGGGTGGAGCAAACACCCCTGTTCTTGTGCTAGTAGATCCATTCTGTGAGGAAGTTTGTGGTGATTGCCCCTGGCCATTACCAAAAGCAGGGACAGCCACAGTTGCCTGGGCCAGAAGAAAGTTACCACAATGATCTTTAGGGATTCCATCTGAGTTTTCAGAAGTACCTTGGATATTGGTGGAAAGCCATGCAAGAATATTCCTGCCAAAGAAAAGAAAAAGCATCTGTCTTCCAGGTCTTCTTACATGGAGTCCTGGAAAAGAATTGTTCCAGTTGTTTGTTTAGAGAAATGGAAGAGACGTCTTCTTGAGGAACTCCCCACAGATGCATGAAATCTTGGAAGACCAGCGGATTTAGTTTCCATTCATAAGGATCTGCTCTAGTCCTTTTCAGCTTGTCTGACAGAATTCTGCTCTGATTGAATGTATGATGTCTGTAGAGTGAGATTGTGCTGTGAAGCTATATCCCAAGATATATGGCTAGTCTGCAGAGGGGGTATGACATGGTTCCCCCTTACTTGTTGATGTACCACATGACTGTCATATTGTACTTGAAGAGGTCCCGGGGACCAAAGATGGTTCAAAGAGTTGAGTGCTTTGATCAGGGTAAGTATCTCCTTGATATTTATGCGCTTGTGGCTGTCCTTGGTGTCCCACACCCTCTGCACTTTTATCCCTCCCAAAACTATTCCCAAAGCAAAGTCTGAAGCATCTGTGGTGACTGACTGCATTGGACCAGGGAAGGAAGGAAGGGGGAGACCTGGATTTAAGGATATCTGTTGTCTCCACCAAAAGATTTATCTTTTGACAATAACCCAGTTCTGGGATCTAAAAAGATAAAGGGTGTTGATGCTGAGGCCAAATAGATTTCAGATACCACTGTATCTTTCTCATGTGGAGTCTTGTCAGAGGTATAATGAGAATCATAGAAGCCATGAGACCCAAAATCCTGATGTATTCTCTCACAGTGATCAAAGTCTCCGTGGAAAACTGTAAAAATAGATCTAAATAAAGATCTGCTTTTCCTGTGGAAGAAAAGCTTTTTGAAGTGAGATGTCTGTTTGACATCTCAAGAGCACAATCCTGTTTGAGGGAGTCAAGAAAGATTTTTGAATGTTCTCTTGGAATCCCAGCTTGTACAAGAGATCTCTCACCCAAGAGAGAGAGATTCCTGACATTTTAAAAAGGACTGCAAAACAAAGCAAGCCATCTAAATATATTAAAATGCGGATACCCTGTATCTTGCAATGAGCTATAATTGGAACTAGACACTTTGTGAACACTCTTGGTGCAGTGGATAGTCCAAAGGGTAAGGCAGAGTACTGATAATGTGATATAGACACACAAATCCTTAAGGAATGCTTGGTCTGGATGAATATGGAGGTGATGATAAGCATCCCTTAAATTTAGTGTTAACAGGAAACTTGAAAGGGGAAGAAGAGGTAATAGGTTGTGAAGTGACAACGTTTTGAATTTGAGGACTGCAACAAACAGGTGTAGGAAGGAAGGAAAGTACCACACCTGGTCTCTAAGCATTTTCTTTCATTCTTTCTTTGGCGCTAGGAATATCCTTAAAAATCCTTTCCTGCCTGGGAAGGAGGAACTGGTTCTATCGCTTATTGGAACAGCTTGTGAAGAAAAATAGGTGAAAACAAAAGAGTCTGATTTGCAAGATAAGGAATGACCCCCCGGAAAGAAGGAATTTCCTCTCACTGCCATCTGTAACCCTTATGAATGATTTTCAGAACCCACTTATCTGAAACAGTCTGTTGCCAAAGAGGAAAATGCAGATTCAGACTTTCTGGAAGAGAAAAAGGGCCAGAGTGGAAGGGGGTCACAAGGTCTGTTGGGTAGTCATTTAGAGTTGATGGGCTGTCCTTGGTTTTGGGAGGTTTGAGGCTTCTTTTTGGAACCCCCTTGCCACTTCTTAAATGTTCGTTTACTTGAATTCTTTTGAGAATGTTTATTCTGTATTTTTTCCTGCTAAAATTGGATGAGAATAAAGACAATCCTTTTGTCAATTTGGAAAAGGATGACTGAATAATCTTAGAGATTCCCTGGATCAGCTTGCCCCTTTCATCACACTTTTTGATCACCTGTGCAGCAGAGGGGTCAAGCACTAAATCTCTGTCCAAGAAAGAATTTAAAATCCCATTTTTAACATCTGCAAAGTTCTGAGAATGCAGCTATGTAAACCTTCTCAAAACAGTACCAGTGGCCATAGCCCTGCAAGTACTATCAACAGAGTCATACACACTTTGCAAAGAATGAACCTGTGCTAAAGAAGAAACTAAGATTTTTTTCCTCACAATAAGAAACTGCAGGTAAAGCATACCTCATACTTCTACAATTTGTCAGAACACACTTTAACATATGAGCCTGACAGTTTAAAATTCTGAAAATTAAAGTTGCAGAAGTATACACTTTTCCCCTTATTTAGCAATAATTTTCCCATCCTTATTAGAAAGAGTAGGATTTGAATTAACAAAGCACTTAGCAGCAGTGGAGTCAACTAAGGATATAGCTGTTGGGTCAGGTTTTGTAATAATGTATAAAAATTTAAAAGACTGAGCAACTTTATGCATACTATTTGCCTTTTTATGGACAGCTGGCTGACTATCAGGAAAATTCCAGGCAGTAACATACACATCCTCTAAAGCTGAAAGAACTGGAGGAATTGGAGTAGGTTCCGTAAAACCTTCTGTAACAACTCAGTATTTTCTAAGGGACTGAGAAACCTCAGTGCTCTCTCACTGAAAACACTGGGACCTTTCAGCAATAGTCTCACAGAAAAAGTAACCCTCACCGAGAGAATCAGAAACTGAGCTCTCCTCTGAGTCTGAATCAGCAATCTTAGAACAAAATCATGAATCCGTCCCTGCATCTTCCCAGTCAGATTCAGAATCTTGACTGTCTTCAGGAAAAGTGGAATCCCTCTTTCTTTTACCAGAAATTACTTTATAAGAATGATCAATAGCCTGAATTAAACCCTGAGTCCATCACAGTAAACTACTCCTATCCAACAAATTTGAGAAGGAATAGACATGTGCTTACTTTTCTGTTTCCTTTTGACAAGAAAAATACGGCCAACCAAATTATTAATGGCAGCCACTGCTTCCCCATGGATGGGGACAGCATTCTGACAGCAAGGAAACTTTTTCTGTCCCTTCTCCCAGGACCAACAAGAGTGGCTCTCCCTTGCCTACTGATGGGACTCCAAAATCTGCAGAGGATGTGGCTAACCCCTAGTCCATAGTGTCTGTAGGTGCTACACTAGAGGGATCTGGGG
The DNA here is from genome assembly GCF_019279795.1 of Protopterus annectens. NCBI lineage: Eukaryota > Metazoa > Chordata > Ceratodontiformes > Protopteridae > Protopterus > Protopterus annectens. Next base: position 1,026,224,735 of record NC_056748.1, on the reverse strand, counting down.
AAAAAATATCAGTGGTCTGAGGGAAGTACAACAAATGGTCACAACATAGTAACTCACCTGTGGCTGAGGCAAATTGCTAGCCTGCTCTGGTGGCAAAGGCTGTTTACTTAACTTTTTCTTTTTGTGGCTGGAACAAGAACAACCGTGGGATGGCAATCTGTTCCATGGTCAAGCTGAAAATGGTGCCTCTTTCCTGGTGAAGACAACCAGTAAATGCCAGTAAAATTATCAGTTCACAAAAGTTACTGTTTTGACACAAAAAGCACAGTAAAAAGCAATATAAAACAATATGGCAGCCCCAAAACTGAAAAATAAACATACTTTCTCCACAAAAAATATGCTTTCAGTTAGTTTACACAACTTTTAAACTGACAGAAAAAAATTAGTGCTCTGTTTAAAAGAACATTACGGTTTTGAGACAGTCCTTTAAAATACAGTACACCTAGCTTCAAAATAACTTTCCTGAAGAGCAAAGTAATAAAACTATAATAAATATAATAAAATGGAAGTTTTTCATCCCCAAAGGCAACCTATCTGCCCAGCAAAGGAAAGCAAAAATCAACCGTCAATCCTCAAAAGACTCAGAGGAGCACACTCCTCAGTGACAGTAAAGTTCTGAAGGACTTTTGCACCAAAACTTGTCTTTTAGTCAGGTCATCTCAGGCTACTTGGTAGTTTGGGAGTAGGGAAGTTGCCCTGAAGCTTTGGAAGCTGGTCGGCTGTTATATCCTTGGCAGGATATAACCCATGTAGCTAAGGCTACTGCAGCAGTGATCATTATGAAGAACATCTTCTTTGACAGCTAGAATGATGAGCTACTAAAGTGAAGTTATTAATCTGTATTGTTATTTTCAACGTGTGGTGCAAACTTACCTGGCAAAGTATAGAGTTGTGGCTCCAGAATTTATTATCTAAATAAATGCATGAGAATTTTATTTAATGAATCAGCAAATCAGGTCAGAATTCAGCTTCAAAAACTAAGCAACTTGACAATTGATTTGACCACCCAGGTGAATGGAAATGTTATGAATCTTTTACAAGAATTATTTAAGCTTTATGGGTAAGAAATGAGCTAAATAAATATTGCAGTTAAACATCGCACAAAGGGTCTCACAGGTGTTAACATTTCCTTTATTTTCATTTCTTTCTGAGGAAAATGTCATGATATACACAGAGGTTCTCTTGAAAACATTACCAAAACACCAGATACCTCCAGAAAACAGGTCTGCTACAGCTAACACAATCTCCACAGCACCCATGACACATTGCAACACCAGTATCTCACCCACCAAGCTTGTAAGGTGCAACATTCAAAAACCAAGTTGTCTTGTCATTGGAGACAATACAGAGACACAAGGATGCCCCACTCACCACGCTGGACAAGCAGAGAGTCAGGGTCAGCTGCCTCCTGTGCCAGGATTCGCCAGATCATGCATGCACTCAGGTCTCTCAGCAACATGTACCGTTATGACTCTGCCATAGTTCATGTTGGTGTGGATGACCTGAGACGTACCTCACTGGACTATATGAAGAGAGACATGGTCGAGTTCTCTGAGTATGAGTCGCAGACAAGTATGTCCCTAGCTTTGAGCAGCATACTACCCTCACCTAGAATGATGCCACAGTATAAACAAAAAATGACTGATTTTAATAATTGGCTTAGTTTTCAGTGTCATTCCAAGGGGATCCAATTTCTGTCTACCCTGGCCCTGCAAAACTACAATGCCATTTAGACCACAAAATGAACATGTGAATACCAAAGGAGGTGGTGTTTCAATCTATATTAGGGATAAATTCACCTCACGTCTATTAGACTGGACAACTCCATGGGGTTACTCCAGGTCCAGGTTACAGTGGGTAAGACCCACATTCAAGTCCTAGCCAGTTATAGATCTCCTTCCATGGGTTATAACACCCACAAAGCCTACTTAACCAAACTGAAGACGATCCAAATTTTACTGAACACACTGGTTATGGGGGATTTCAATTATCCCTCCATCAACTGGGAAACCTACTCTAGCCCAAAACTCACTAGCAGAAAAGTTCCTTGACTTTGAGAATTCAAATGCCCTGGATCAAATTGTCCATACCCTGACAAGAGGAACAAATATTCTAGAAATGGTCCTCACCAACATGTCAAATGGGTGCACTGCTGCAACTGTTGGACCTCATTGGTTAAAACTGACCATAAATCAGTCACCTTCAACCTGACACTAACACCAGAACTCACAAAGGGTGAAATCAGACTAAAATTCTTCAAGACAAGCTGTGCCTTCCTACATGACAGTATAAATGCATTCCATGCCTCACCCCAAGCTGAAAGTGGTAACTACGCCGAAGCTTACACTAAAGCCCTGTACAATCACTTGCATAAGTGTATAAACTTGGCTTTACCAGACAGAATCAAAGCCAGAGCCCCAAGTAAAATCATGATGCCATGGTAGACTTCCAACATCAACAAACTCTACAATAAAAGCAAAAAGTTGCTGTCCAAGAAAACAAAGACAAGGACACAACAATGGAAAAGCACCCTCTGCAGCATTAACAGGCAAATAAGGCAACTTGTCAAATCCTCCAAGAGCTCCATTGAGAGAAGCCTAGCAAGTACTGCCAAGGATAACCATAAGGCCTTTTACGGCTATGTATGTAACCTACATGTAGGACCCAAGCATGTGCAGAACTGGTGGCCAATGGTATCACACACACCGACCCCACAGAGATAGTGAACCTGCTAGCGGATAGGTTTGGTGAAAATTTCACTCCCTTATCCCCTCCTGACTTACAACAAACCCTCCCCCAAACTTCCCCCACCTTACATATCTGCAGAGCAGGTTCTGAAAGCCCTGCCCAAGGCAAAGAACATGGCCTCTATGGGACCAGATGACATCCCAGGCTGTCTTCTAAATAGCCTAAAAAATGAAATAGTATAATCACTAAGAACCCTTTTCAATTATAGCCTAACCTCCGGCATTGTTTCTATGGAATGGAGAACAACTACAGTTTTTTCCCCTCCACAAAAGTGACCTAGAAACAGATCCAGGGAATTATAGACCCATAATCCTGACCAGCTTCATCTGTAAGGCCATGGAATGTGTCATTATGATCCTCATAAATAAAGACATTGGTGACCTCCAAACCCTGGATCCTACCCATTTCAGCTTCGTGAAAGGCAGATCCTGCCTGTTAAATCTGGTTATTTCTTTTAAAGTGTGACCAAGGTCATCGATGAGGGAAAATCTGTGCACACAACATACCTCAACTTGGCAAAGGCTTTCAGAACAATCCCACATTCAGGCATTACCAATATACTTAGCAAACTGAATGTAAACACTTTTGTTGTAAGATGGGTTGCCAGCTGGCTCACAAACTGGACACACATTATCAAAGTGGGTGACTCCACATCAACCAGCAGACCCGTTACCAGTGGGGTGCCACAGGGGTCAGTGATGGGCCCCCTAGGGTTTGATATATACTTCTCAGAAGTTCAGGTCAACACTAAAGGGCTGTGGCTGACCAGGTTTGCAGACGACTGAAAACTGGGTGCAATCATTGAATCACCAATGATGTCAGTATACTCCAGGATGGTCTCACACAGACCAGTGACTGGTGTATTAGTCATGGTTTCAAACTGAATGCAAAGAAATGCACCTTCATTCCCTTCAGTACAAACAACATCCCTTCACATTACTAAATAAATAACAATACCCTAAGTACCCATGAAGTGGTAAGGGACTTGGGATCCCATGTTGACTGTCTCTTTAACTTTGACCACCACTTGTTTACCATTGTAAGGAAAGCTTTCCACATAGCTCACTTGATTAGTAAAGGTATCATCTCAACAGCAAAAGAAGTTATAACCCCCTTATACTCGACACTTATCCAGCCCATAATTGAGTATAATGTCCCATTCGATATGTACTGTACTAAGCACCTGCAGCATTTAGAGAGACCTCAGAGGTTTCTAACAAAGAAGATCAAGGGCCTCCAGCATGTGCCTTACACAGACTGACTAAAATCCCAGTCACTATACTCCATATCATACAGACTTCTTAGGGGAGACTTATGCCTAGCCTACAGAGCAACCCAAGACCCAAACCTAATGAACTTACTGCATATCTGTAAGTCAAATGCGTCTAGGGCTACCCATTTCAGGGACTTAAATATGGCCTGCGACTTAAATAGGACATGCTGGAGGCCCAGATTTATCTTTCAGCTACTGCCACATCTTTGGATTAGGCTTCAAAATCATGTGAAACAGTGCACCTCTATGATACTGTTTAAGAGAAACCCAGATGAGTGGATGGGGTAACGTAAATTCTTACCAGGGATAACACCCACAACCCTCCTGGACATGGACAACCATCACTAAATGCAATCTTGGATATTGACTAGTGCCTCTACAGTATTACATTGGGTTGAAAAGGCTAGGCTTAAAATGACCTCCGGGTCAATAGCTTAGTAATCTCCTATGATCCTATGAACATATGGGAGAACATTTCAAAGGAATACATATTAAAATGGCTGATCAAATACAATGCAAGGCAGTAGGATTTTATGATCATGAATCATATGCAGACAGCACTATATGAATTGCCTACAGCTGAAGCTGTGGCACATGGAATCCAAGCAGTTTGTTAGCAACTGGGGTTATCCAAGAAATTATTTCTTAGAACTGAAGAAAACTAGAAAAAAAATGCATGGGGATTTTTTTTTTTAGTTATTACTTTTCATAAAAGTCAAAACATGTTCAGAATGGTCAGTGATGAGTGAAACTTCCTCTGTGGAGGAGATATGAGATGAAATGCTTTCAATATCTTGTGAAGCAAATGGACTGCAATTTCTTCATTGGTGTCTTGCAAGTTTGGGGTAACTCATTTAACTGCAAGATTGAATCTGTGGTCTGGGGAAAGTAACAGTCCACTTGGAGCCATCACCGGTGTAAGACAGGAGTTTTTTACTGTGCAGTCAGAAGGCTGCAGTGTGTTGAACTAAGCTGTGGGTTCTCTTTCCCCAAGTACTTTTTCCTTACTGGCACATAGTACAATGTTTGCTGCACCTCAGAGGTTATTTTGTTATAATGGGAAACAAGGGGGCAGTCTAGTTACTATGGTAAATGAAAGCCTACTTGTAAATGATGTACAGAATCCTCTTTTACATTTACTTTTACATAATTCTCCATTGAAACAGATAGCAGTTACTGAACTGGAAAATATTTTTTTCAGAACTGCATAATTCTTCTACCTTTATGCAGACATTTATAAATGCTGCCAATGTACTGGAAGTTAATGTTATATGACTTGTTAATTTTTTTAGTAGGTTTGTAAAATGTTTGCGGAATATAATTTAATTTAGGCATAATGGGCATCACAGTGGTGCAGTGGTTAGTGTTGTTGCATCACAGCAAGAGGTTCTCCAGTTTGATTCTTGACTGGAGTGCCTTCTGTGTGGAGTCTGCATGTCCTTCCTGTGTTTTCATGGGTTTCCTCTGGGTGCTCCGGTTTCCTCCCACATTCCTAAGACATGCTACAGGTGAATTGGACATTCTGAATTGGCCCTAAGTGTGAGAGTGTGCATGTGTGAGTGCCTTCTGAGGAAGGTTGGGCGATGGGCTAGCAAGTCGACACCATAACACTCTACTGCTACTCGTTCTGAGGACGAAGGATCTGCTCTGGTGACCCCTAATGGGAGCAGCTGAAAGGAAAAGAAGAAGAAGAATTTAACTAAGGCATAATGGTTGCCACAAAAAGAGTTAAAGGGAATGAATGGTTTATTAGATTATTCTGAAAAGGGTGGGAATATAGTTATTAAAATCCTAACAGTACATGCCTTCTGTCATAACTTGTTACTAGAAAATGCATTAATTAATGTTACATGACCATACTGTTACCATGGCTAACGTACCAAAAACACTTACAAGGTCTCTTTAAGAGCAGTCCAGTTGAAGATGAGAGTAATATGAGAGAAAAAAAAATTTAACTAACAACAGGACTCATAGTAAAAATAATCAGAGTGTGATTTTGATTTGATTGGTATAAGTGAATCAGAAGGTGGAAGTACTGCTAGTTCTTGCCTAATACAGTTAGCAGAATTGTTGCAAGAGGGAGTCGCCCTGCAGCCAGGCACTTCTAGAGTGTCTAACTCTCCTTTAGATAATGGAAAAAATAGAAAACAGTTTATCCTTTTGCATCCTGGAGTGGAATTCTTGATATGTAGGTTATGTAATCAAAAAGACAACATTCACAGAATTGATAAAATAAGGAAAATGAAAGGATCCACACCAGAAAGAAAGGGAAGCAATAGTGGAACCTGCACTCTCAGTGGGTACTCACGTAAGTGGCTTTGTCTTAAATATTGTCAGCTTGTGCTTAATCATGAAATCATTGTTCTGTTCACAGGTTTAAGTTACATCCTGAATCCAAAAAAAATGTTACTGGACAACTGCTGTTAGATTTTCATCTTTTTGTGAGGAATTTAAAATGTTATATGTGCAACACAAGGTAAAGCTGAAGTTATAAAACATGGCACTGCTTCAGTCTGATTTTATGCCAGTAATACAGCCAGCATTAAAGTTATTTTTAGAGTCAAGTGAAAGAGAGTTAAGAAATATTAATTTTGGCAAATATCAATATTTTGATAATATAACAATGCAGGAAAGATGCTTTGAATGGAGTACATCAAGGGTTAGATTCATCCATACCTCTTCTTATTTTTGCACATGGGGTTGGTGTGTTACTTGAACAGTGACAATCATCTAGACCCAAGATTCAGATTGCCACAGCTAGGAAAGGTTAGATATTATTATACCATGACCCCCCCAAAACGTGCACGCTGATTGGCCAGCGTGCCCGTTGTAAATCGAGTTATACTAATGGAAAAAGGTCCGGTCGCCCGGACTTTTTCCATTAGTATAACTCGTTTTTTTAAAACACTGTCTCGCTATGTTAAATGGGTTTAACATAGCGAGACAGCTTTAAAATAAGCAACGGAGATCTCCGTTGCTTATTTTAAAGCTGTCTCGCTATGTTAAACCCATTTAACATAGCGAGACAGTGTTTTAAAAGCAATGGAGAAAGCAAGATCTCCGATGCTTTTTAGTGTCTCGCTATGTTAAATGAGTTTAACATAGCGAGACAGTTTAAAATAAGCAACGGAGATGTCCGTTGCTTATTTTAAAACTGTCTCGCTATGTTAAACTCATTTAACATAGCGAGACACTAAAAAAAAAGCAACGGAGATCTTGCTTTCTCCGTTGCTTTTGCCCACAGCTCTGATGTACTGCGCAGGCGCGCAGTACATCAGAACTGCCGCGGATGCCAGACATCTACGGAAGGGCAGTAAACAGGCATTATACTATGCCATTATTTAAAAAAAGTAATAGTTTCTTTTCTTAAATAATGTCATGGTATAATAGCAATAACCCACTTCTGGGTGTGGGTAATGCTAAATTTACCCACGGTTGGCTTTGTTTGGTCCACGCCAACCGTGGGTAAATTTAGCATTACCCACACCCAGGCGTGGGTTATTGCTATATTAAACCACATGGTAAGTGGGCTGTGGTTGTGGTTATGGATATTAAGTACTATTTTCAGAAGACCATAGATATTTTAGATAATGACAATGTATATGTAAAGGTGGAGCAGGGAGATTTTAAAAAATGAATGCGCAGTATATGAAGGAATGTTACATATTTTATTAAAATGTGCAGAACTAAATGGGCTTCTGCAGGTGCATAAAATACCAGAAGCCCTTCATTTAGGACTTCTGAATCCAGAAAAAAATATAGAACAGAGGTCCAAATCCACTGATGGTAGCAAAATACTTTATTCACAGTCAGGATAAGCGCTTTCGTCTTGTGTACAAGACTTCATCAGATGCCTATATATTACATTTCTTAACCATTTATACCTTATTCCATTAAGTCTAGTTAAAATTTAAAGACATACAATGCCTTTTAATAAAATTCATATATAACGACTTGAGTAGTTAATATAATATACTCTGAATCCTTAAAAATACTTTAAAATAACCTTTCATAACTGTGTAGTAGTAAAAAAGTAGTACATACAACATACTTTTATGAATTAGTTAAACTTGTGTAGCTTTAGATAATAACACTGGTTTAATAGTAATATATTCATTTAAGCCTGGAAAAATATTAGATTTTAGCCTTAGCTGCCACTTTAACTCTTTATTTAACAATACATTTTAACATCTCCCCCTCTAGGATTCATTTTAACCATGTCTATAATGCCAAATTTAAAACCATTAAAACCAGAACAGTAAATGGAATGCTTATATAGTGCACCAGCCTTTTTTTATACTAATATCATGAGCATGTTTGTACATTCTGTCCTTGAGAGCCCTCTCAGTTTTTCCTATGTAGAATGCAGAACATTTTACACATAAAGCTAGATATACTATCATTTTTGTGTTGCAGTTCCCTTTACAAAACCACACTCTACTATTCATACCATTTTGTAGACATATACTGCCCTCCTTTATAATGCAAGAACACTGCTTACAATTAATGTAATAAGGTATAAATGGTTAAGAAATGTAATATGGAGGCATCTGATGAAGTCTTGTGCACAAGATGAAAGCTTTTCTCCTGCCTGTGAATAAAGTATTTTGCTACCATCAGTGGATTTGGACCTCTGTTCTGTGTTTTTTTGAGTTTCCACAATTACACCGTTTTGCTAGTTCCGGAATAAATTGTCACCAAGCCTTTACTGATTTTTTTTAGATTGCATGTCAAAACCAGTGATAAAGCTCATGATTTCCCACATCAGAGACATACAAGCTCCGTTAAGTATACTACATGATATTAACATTAGTAAAATGTGTTTCTGGTTATGTTGGAAATTAATACATTGTATACCAATATATAAAATCATGAAGGATTGAAAGGCCTACATTTTCTGCCATCTGACTATACTTGATATGAGCAGAGTTTATTACTTTTTATTTACATTTTTTGTGGAATAATTTAAAAAAATATGTTTATGTTTGTATTATTTACAAAAAAATGTGGTATTGCATATGCTTGCAAATATTTAGATTTTAAGGAATAAAAATATTTAAGGAAATGGAAATAGTATTATTTTTAAATTTTAAATTTTAAAAAAATGTTTTTGGCCCACCCTCCTTAACATCATTCAACCATCATGGCTCCACAGTGTCCCACACTCATATCTGGTCTACTAGATAATCTCCTCACCCCCTCTGGACGTACTCTGGTATTTCTGGGGCTAGTCGTGGATCTCAGTGGCATCCTGGGAATTCAGCCATCTTTTCATCCCTTTGCGGAGGGTCTTTTATATGTCCTACTCACTCCCTTCCCTGCCTCCCACACTCATTGACTACATCCAAGGGTTACTGCCCTCTTTGGACCTCATCCCCCCTTGGGGAGTGTCATTAATGAACGGCCCTTTCCTCCCTGTCGCTTTATCAGTCCCCTGAGTTGCTAATAGAATCCATGTTGTCTGGGCCATAGTTAGGTGTTTATCCTGCTATATAACCAGAGTGACTAAAAAAGCATTATTATTATTAAGTATTATTTTATATACACAATACTTTTTTACTTGAAGGTGAATAAAGTGAAATACAACAGTTCATGGAAAAAATGCATTAAGGTTTGCTTTACTAAATATCAACAACTCTCACTGCATGTGGCTATATAAAAGTAATGTTATGTAAATCTATGTAATGTTAAATGGAAATAATCTGGAAGTTGTTGATATTTACATAAAACATTTCTCATGCAGTTATCAGGAAATAATACAGTATTCTTAAAAAAACAAAATAGATGGTAACTACATGGTATATTCATATATATATATATATATATATATATATATATATATATATATATATATATATACACACATACATATACATACATACAAGGAGTGTTTAATGTTCATTTGGAGATGGAACTACAATAAACAAAATGCTTCCACTACCTGTGAGTTGGGTTAGTAGTTGCAGGGGTTTCATTTAACCTTTATCTGTGAGGCAGGTGCTTTTGTAGGAATCCTTTAGGTGCATAAGCAGTTGTATGCATAATAGCTCATACTGGATGCTTTCCCAGATATCTGAGGGGAGATGATTCCAGTTACAAGTTACTGCCTCAGAGAAGTTTATTCACACAAGGTTAGGCTAAACCTGGGTTGTTGTAAAGTCGAGGTGTTATTTTCTCACGTGCTGAGAGCATAAGATGAATGTTTTAATTCACAGCTTGGTTTTCAGAGTGGGACAAGGTTGGTGCAGAATCTTGAACGTAGAAATAGCTGACAGAAGTATAGACGTTGCAATGATGAGACTGAGGCAGCAGTGCTTGAATCTGGATGAGAGACTTATGAATCTACAAATGAAATTAAGTGCTTGAGAATGACGCTATTTTAAATCTCCGTGAAATTATTTGTACTAATATTGTTGAAATGATGGAAACTGTTATTGCCTAATCATGTGACTTTTATCCCTCTTTGCTAGTTATCAATAAAACTTTGGAGGCACATGCAGCTCAAACTCTTCCTATTTCAAAAGCTTCTGCTGCACAACCCACACGCATACACTCTCAAGAGCTTCTACCAGGAATGTTTGCAGAAGTGGCTGCAAATACCTGGAAATAATGGAACAATGTTGATTTCTTTTGCATTTTTGTTTACCTTAGCTTAAGCCAGGCATGGAATTATTCTTCTGAGATTATGGTGTATAACTGCTAGATATACAGAGTTCTTACATGTGTGTCCTGGTGTACATCTATACTAAAACTCTCTGTGATAAAAATCCACAGCATGAACAGCCATTACAGCAAGTATGCTTGTATTCTGATGCTATCAAAGACAGTGTGACCTGGATAAACTTTTACATTAAGGGATGAGCTGCCCAGATCATAGCAAATAATTATTACTTAGGTGATTAGAGACACTGTTTTGAGCACAATAAGCATTGCCAAGTTTTTTCATTATTACAGAAAATAAACTCAGACTGTGAGAGCTGAAGGTCGGAAGAAGTTGATTTGCATTGTCAGAAATGAGGAAATGAAAATATATTGAAAGCTATGCTGAGATTAAACAAAGTAGGCATAGGATTTAGTTATGTTGAGCACCCAAAAAGCTTTGTGTGTGGCAGTCTCGCATTTAGGGTTACGTTATATAGTGTAATCAACAGCATTCGGTCAAACCATTTTTTAATGGGAGTTGACTGACCTAAAAGCAATAAATAAGTAATAAAAAAAAGATGCATATGTACCTTTGCACTTCCTTGGCCGTCATTTAGTTTACCTTGGCCCAGTTCAGTGTACATATTACATATGGGACTTACTACAAAAACAAACTTCATTTTTTGGCAATAGGGATTCACAATAATTTACTGTTATGTACTAGATTGTTGAGAACAAAAAGCTGTGTCAGATTAGGGGACATTAATGTCTGCACTACTGGAAACTGCAATGACACATTTTCAAGGCAGACAATAAAACATTTAATAGTAAATAACATAAAATAAAGCAACATATTTAAGTTGCTCCTTGAATGAGTAGAGCTTGTAAGTTAAAGTATATAATTTCCTTCTTTTATGAGCAGAGTAGCCTTAAAAATAAAAGTGTACAAGATGGATTAGTTGGTTGTGTTATCGTAAACAGAAATCACTTTAGAATATTGAAGGCAGTTGAGATCTTCATCTGAGTTTTATTTTTGTTAATGGACTAAGTTAAGAAAACATAAACTTCAAAAATTTCAGAAGTCTCAGACACTGCGTTTACCCAGAATAGTGTAAGCTACTAACAACACTGCATGTCTTATTAAGAGAAAACAGTAATGATCTTGGATCAGCAGTTATCCTGCTTTTTTCCTGCTTGTTCATACTTTGGTCTGGCTATTTGTTGGATCATCAGACCAAGGGAACTGATTTAGTTGATTCCCATTTGGGCTTTTGTGTCTCATTTTTCTACCCTGCCCAAGCGGCTAACGCACAAACATCCACCACCACAATAAATCAGGAGACACCACAGAATCATGCAGAAGAGGAAAAAAGACAACAACAGTCAGACAAGAAAGCGGTCAACTGACAACACACACAAGGAGGGGAGAAAATGATCAGCATAGCTAACTTCTGTAGTACCCTGAGGTTAATGTCTGTACTGCTGAACCGCCTCACCAGTTTTTCATTTGAAATGAAAATTAAGTCTGCTCCTTGGACTGGCAGGCATGTTAACCAGATGCCAAATACAAGATCGCTCCATCCTCCCCAGGTCTTCAATGGAAAAAAAAAATGTCTCCAATCTGGTGGCTGGTGCTCCTGAAATGCAGGACCCAACCAGCCAATCAGTTCATGTTTCTGTGTCCCCACCCCTGCCCATCTTCAGCTGGGGGCAAATGTCAATTAAAAAAAAAGTCCATCTTTTTTTCTCTTTGAAACTGTAGCAAACTGCTTGTTATAAATTACACTTTATAATATGAATAGAGCACTACAGTGCTCAGGTATTTATTAAAAAAACAAAACATTTTTTCTTCAAGATTGTAGCAAACTGCTTGCTACATATTATACTTTGCATGCAGTACAACAGTGCTCAGGTATTTAGTAGAAAAAAAAACTTCTTTTTTCATTGAAACTGTAGTAAACTGCTTGCTACAAATCAAGTAAGCAGTTCCTACATTTTAATTACATTAGACCACACAGAGAGCACTACATCACTAAGGTTTGACTTCAAATATAATACCAGCTTTAAAAAGCCTGTATGTACTCAAGAGTGATCAAGATAGGATGGCTGGGGTCATATCCCCTAACACTGTGCACCTGGGGCAGTCTCCCCCTTCTCCCCACCCAAGGGTTGCCACCTTTAGTTGTAAACAAAACTAGACCAAGGCCACATCCCTCACTCCTCTCATAACCCTACCCATCTCCTCCCCGCTCACTTCACACCCATTCTGTGATGGCATCACCACATCAGGTGAGGGGGAATGTCCTCTTTATCCATTTGCGATGCTTTTTTTTCTGGTGACTTACTATACTTTTCTGTAAAAAAACATAGTAAATGCACAGATTTAACAAATTCCAATAGTGTCTTTCTTTCTTTGAAACAGAATACCGGAATTTGTACAGTGTTTTCCAGACTACTATACAATCTGTTTGATTTCTGGATAGTTAGGAAAAAAATGGATAGGTGGCAATGCTATCCCACCCTAGCTATGCTACTGCCCACCAAGATGGATCTGTGCAGCAGAAAAACTCCTCTAGGATCAACCAACTGCTGGAACTCTTGAGCAACTTGTGGCAGATACAACTTTAACAGCATAATAGCCACACTAGAAGGGTGCAGTACAGAAGAAAAAAACATCTTTTGATTTTGAGAAGAAAATTAAAAACTAAACATATTTTTAGTGGGAAGTCTCCCACTTCACACTCAATTCAGAATGGAAACTTGTCTGAAAGGGTCTAAGGCTTAAAAAAGCTTTGATATGGAGCAGCATTGACAGAGACCTTAAAAGAAATGGGAAAAGTGTGCTGGACAGCAGGTTTAAAACTCACAGGAATCATCTTTATACACAGTACAAGAGTCCAAAGGTACCTAAAAAAAGAAATTAAGTAAATACAAGAGAAATTTAATCTTGATGACATGGATTATGAGGGGAATGGAACAATTCTAAATTGTAGGAGAACTGCAAAACCAGAAAATAAAGAAATAGCAAAGGGACTTCTGGGTGTATGAGAGCTACAAAGTATAGGCCAATACCATGCTATCACAGATGACACAACACAGAGGAGAAAACACAACTGTGTAAACGCTAGCCACACAGATGAATCCAAGGACTACAATAGTATCAGCAAGAAGAATGTTTATCTATATACACAACAACAAGGACTCAGACGTAACCCAGAGCCTACATCATTCCACTCTAGGACAGCAAGTGCATTTTTAGGGGAAGGTTCTTGAGGATCAAAACTGGATTACATGGACAAAATAATAATAATAAAAAAAAAACAGGCACAACCAGCCTTCCATGATTATTGAGCTGAAAAAGAAACATATGGAGGCCAGAATAGACTCCAGCAGAAACATGAAAAAAACAAAAACTAAGGTCATCAGAAAAGGTCTGATGTCCACCCCCCCCCCCCCAGCATGGTACAGTGTATACAATTACTGATCTAAAGGTGGTCACCGCATGAATTAATATAACCTTTTTTAATCAAAAGAAATTGGAATGACCAAAACAGTGGTCAAACCCAAGTAATTTAATTATCCCAGCCAACAGCACCCTCCTGACATTCAAAACAAATGCAAAAAAGAAATTACGGATGAATTGAAGAAATCACAAAAAAGAAGACAGCAGAAATGGAAGCATCAGAAAAACTGGGCATGGATGGGCTGATGGGGATTATGAAATAGTACAATGGAATGAAATGGTAATGGGAAGCACAGCTACCTACAAAGAGAAAATTCATAAAATGCTGTCCAAAGTTCAATTCTACAGACAGGTACATGGTAAAGAGACACAACATGCTATAGCACCATTCGGGGAAGAGACAGGCTAAATGATCAGGAACATTTTCAGCAGGTTGCATGATTTTCTCTCAGGTGAAAAAAAACAAATTCCAAGATTTTGGGGGATATCAAAGTGTCACACGAACATCACTATCCTACCATAAAGGCAAGTGGTAGTGAGTGAGGGCTCTAAAACTGAATCCATGGTCATATTCCTGAAAAATAAAAGTGTATGCATTTAGCATAGGAAGCAAGGACCTTCATCCTTGATTCCTTGGATTTCAAAAGAAAAAAAAATCGCTGTAGTCTGAATGAAGAAATCACACTATTTTCCACAAATATAGAATCAGTTTACGTGGTAGTCCCTTATGAGTATTACGTATAGACAATATCTGGATTGTACTGAAAAAGGCTCCATAATAACCCTGAGGAAACCTTAAGCCACTTAACTGCACACAATATGCACACGTACACCACCACACCATATCAGCATGTAAACAGCTGCATAGATGCAGCTGTACCCTGTAGGGACAAATGGGGCAAACCTCAGAAACAAACCCATATTGTGGACCCAAAATATCAACAAGCTTTACAATAAAAGGAAAAGAATTTTGACCAAAAGTAAGAAGAGTAATTCCCAGAATGTTACTGAAATAAACAAACAACTCAGGAACCTAATAAAGTCCACCAAAGCCATGTTTGAGGCTAAAATAGCTATCCAAACAATAGACAATCACAAGGCCTTTTTATTTATGTTCGTAGTATCAAAAACACAACACAGACATGCACTGATCTGATTGTGAACAATGTTATCTACTCTGAGACTGAAGATACAGTGAACCTACTAGCTGATAAATGTAGTTCTTACTTTACCCCTTTCTCCTCTCCATCTGTCCCTCATGATACACCTAAAACTGGTTTGCCTCTAGCTATTAGACAAGACCAAGTCCTAACAGTGCTAGCAAAAGCTGAAACTACATACAGAATGACAATATCCCTGGATGCATTTTAAATAGCATGAAGCACGATTTAGCCTCACCCCTAATAACATTGTTCAGCCTCAGCCTCCATGTAGGTTTTATGCCAATACACAGACCAGCAATAGTCATACCCCTGCGTAATGGAGGACCATCCATGGACCCTGGCAATTATAGACCCCTAAGTCTGACCAGCTTCATATGCAAAGCCATGAAAAGGCATATCATTGAACTAATCAGTAAGTACATAGGGACCCTCCAAACACTGGACCCATCTCAGTATGGATTTGCAAGGGCAGGTCATGCTTACTCAACATGGTGGATTTTTTTTGAAAAGGTCACCAAAGCAATGGATGAAGACAAAATGAAACACAGCACATACCTTGACCTGGCCTACGCTTTTGACACAATTCCCCACTCAGGCATAGTAGAAAAGCTAAATAAACTGAGAATAAACCCTTATGTCACCCACTGGCTCACAGATAGGAGACAGATGATTAAAAACAGGGGAAATTATCTCCACAAAGAGATCAGTCACCAGTGGAGTCCCCCAGAGTACTGTACTGGGATCTTTCCTGTTTGGCATCTACTTCTCTGAATTAAAAGCCAATACCAAAGGGCTCTGTCTAAGTTTGCAGATGGCTGTAAACTAGGAGCAGGCATGGAATTCCCAAATGACTTAGCCAGCCTGCAGGAAGGTTTATCCCAAATAAATAACTGGTGCCAAAATCATGGACTGAAACTAAATGCCAAAAATGCATTGTTGTATCCTTTGGTAAGTTATCTACCCCAGGAACTTCCACATTGACAACACACTTCTAAGAACTGATCCAGCTTTTCAGGATTTGGGAACTTATGTGGATGGTGACCTAACGTTTTTATCCAAAATGTGTCCATTGCTGTAAGAAAGTACTTATATATTGCACAGCTTATAAATAAAGGGATTGTTTCTGGATCTATGGATGTCATTGTCTCCCTTTACTCTGCCCTCATTAGGCTAGTCATTGAGTATAATGACCCCATATGACCCCCATGGCATGTATCTGCCAAGACAAATGCATTCACTGAAATGTCCGCAGAAAACCTTACTAAAAGGATACAAGGCCTAAACAACATGTCCTATATGAACTGACTCAAATCCCTGTCACTATACTTGGTATCCTAAGAACTGCTAAGACATTATCTGTGTCTGGCATACAAGGCATCCTCTCACCTTGCCCTGATGGGTTTACTACACATCAGCAATTCAACTGGATCAGAAATACTCAGTCTAGGGATCTAAACCTCTTCTGAAACATCAACAGTTTGGAAGGACAGATATATCTGAGACAGGATACCACTGTTCTGGAATAGACTCCACATCCACATAAAACAAAGCTCATCCCTGTCCATATGCAAGCACAACTTGGATCTTTGGATGGGAAACATAAAATGTAACCCAGGACTGTCCTGTACTACTAATGGACAGAGGCACCTCCTAAATGCTTTATCCCATGCATGGGCCTCATCAAATTATCTATGGTACTATCCCAGTTATTATCATTAGGGGTAATATATAACTATCAATCAAGGGATTGGTAAGGACAGTCTTTAAGCAAATGTGATAGGTTAATTTGAGCATAAAAAGGGAAACTGTCTAGCTTTAAAATGGGCCACAAGGGCAGCTTACCTAGTATTTACTAATGAACTGATGAGCATATTACAAATGGTCTTGGACAACATTTTTTTTGTTTGTTTTCAGTTCTTTGGCACATGTTACTGATAAGCTACAGGCATTGCAATGGAGGCATATAGTATATGACACCTAGCCTGGCAAATGCAATTCCATAATTTTGGGAAGACAATGATTTACACAATTCCACCCATGCTGACAACCTATCCATCTAATACAGTTTCTTAGATGGCATAATTTATTGCTTGGGTAGGGGACCATCACCAGTATCCTCAAATTCACAACTAATAAGGACACATACGAGACTACCTTCTTGGTCGCAACCATATACAGGAAGGCAGGACACAGTGAACTGTTCACAAATCTTTATTACAAGCCCACCAGTATTAATCAGTATCTACACAAAAAAAGCCAACGTTACTAAATCACAAGGTTTACGAGTACCCAGGATTACCACAGAAAGGACAAAGTCTTTCTAAATTTTAGCAAACTCTGATCTTATTTTACAGAAAGGGAACAATAATCATATGAGGTAAAGAGAATCATAGACCCAGTAGGAGATTTCAAAGTATATGGACACCCCAGTGACCTAGAGCCCTGTACAGGAAATATCTGGAAGAAACAGCCATGAAGCACAATGACAGATACAGTCTCCAAGAAAGGAAAGCATATGTTTTACAATTTCCATGGACTCAGTCACCATTAAAAACATCATTAAGTAAAACTGGATGACAATAATCGGTAATAAAGTCAGTTTCTAGGATCTCTGACATTTTTTTTTAAAATAAGGACAATCCATCAGATTCTAGTTGGAGAAAGGAAACACTGCAATGGCCTCCCTGCAAGATCACAGAAAAAAATAGGTACAAAGTAGGGATATGTATCATGCATACTGGCATGGACATTTTAATAAAACAGTGAGGACCGCACATGTACAACCACCCTCAAAAGAATTATCCTTGGGGATAGGTGGGTGCCATCATTGGGGAAAAATGAAGACAGTGGGGTTTGTCATGCACAATATGTTGCCATTATTACAGCTGACAACAGTTACATATGGAATCATTTACTTGGTATACACACCACATATTTACTTGTTCAAGCAGCACATTATATATCTGCAGTGTGATTATGTCTAGGTCACATGAGCAGATTCACTGTACCCTTTGTTATGCAGATTACTTCCCTGTTTCTGTTATACTGCACAGATTGACCTTAAATGTAAGTAGGATCATGATTACAACACATGCAGGTAGAAGCAATGACCACTCTGCATACTGCACTGAATAGTAATGCAGCTGTGGACCAGCAGTTGGGAGTGCCGTGGTATGGCATACCTTAATGTAACAGACAACAATATCTGTAGTTTATCTCTGAATAGTGTGCCAAATATTCTGGGTAACAGATTTTGCTGAAACTATGTTTCTCTTGCACTATGCTTATTTCCAAATCTTACCCACTATGTTATGTGCTTTGAACTCACTTGTGTTGATTCTGATGATGTCTGGAACAGGGGTGGAAGGGGAATGCCTACTTGCTTTTGGTTTATGAGAAACATTTCCATTTACTTAATTACATTGTAATGGCGAAAGTAAGGGAAGTGGGCAATTGGTATATGACTGTACTACATTAAAAAGCTGGTTGTGCAATGGGAAATGGGATACGTGAAGGAAATGTGTTAAAACCCTCTGTTAAATCTCTAGATCATTCAGCATCAAAGCCAGACAATCCACAGCCATAAACATCCAATTCAAAAAATGCCATGACTCATCTGGAAACGGAGTTAAAAGGCTGATGTTTTACTAAAAAAATGCAGAATCACAAGCGCTTTTATCCCATGAACAGAGACTTCTTCAGATAAAATGACAGCACATTTGACATCTTTATATACCCTAAGTTTCCTGTCTCCCTCCAATTACCAAGCTAATTACTTAATACACTAATAAGTAATCCTTCTTAAGGTAACCCTAAGCCATAAATATTCTTGCTAGTTAAAATCAGTGTAATAATGTTGTTCGGCTTTTCCCGGTTAGGGGTCACCACAGTGAAACTCTGGTCCGCTAGGTGCCGAGGTGCCAGCCCGATGCCTAACCTTCAAAGAAAGCACACCCATTCATGCACGCATCTACCTGCATGTCTTTAAATGTCACTCGACCACGGGGAGGACATGCAGACTCCACACAGAAGGTGCTCCAGCCGAGAATTGAATTGGAGAACCTCTTGCTGTGAGGCAACAACGCTAACCGCTGCACTACCGCAGCCTAGTTAAAATCAATGCATTTAACAAATATTATATACATATATGAAACACATAAAAGTAAAACTTGACAAAATCTATACCAAAGTATATATGAGCCAAATTTAACATTATCACCACTTCTGAATGGAAGCTGCCCTCTCATTTAAAATGGGTTTAAGGGACACCTGGTCATTTAAACCAGGGGTAAAGTGGCATTCAACCTTAACTGCCATATTCACTTTCACTTCATTAAGTACCTTTTTCAGTCACCACCTCTAGGATTAACTTGAATATTTTTTATAATATCAAATAAAAAACAAAAATAATTCATACATAAAATAGAATGTTAGTACAGGGCACTAGCTTGTCTTTTATTAGCAATGTCTTAAAAATGTTCTTATATCCTGTTTGTTAATGCTCTCTCCATCTTCCCTATATAAAAGGCAGGACAGGGATCACACTTTGTTAAGTATACTATTCTGCTAGTACCACAATTACCTTTTTTAAAAATAACCCTGCTCCCTAGCTTATTGTCTAAAATCAAACTACCTTTCTTTATTATATAAGAACACTGACTGCACCTACCACATGGGCCAGTCACCTTATTCAAGGTTGCAGGGTTGCCTTCATTGTTCTCAAAGAGCCTTTTAACATTTTTTCCAGTTTTATAAGTAAACAAGGGTTTCTCCCCTAACAATTCATGTAGTTCCTTATTAACCTTGAAATATTCCAATTTCTTTTTAATATAGATCTAATATCCCCAGAATACTGATTATATTCAAGCACCAATGCTTTCTCATGCTTAACCTCTTCCATCCCTTCACTTGATTTAGCCATACCTGTTCCCAATAGCGGTTTATACCTTAATCCCCATCCATAATAAACATCTTGAATAATACTATCTACCATTCTTTCAGGGTAACTCCTATTTAAGAACATCTCCTTAAGTTTAACAAGCTCATCCCATACCTCCGCCTGCTCTGATGTCATCCTAGCAATGCAAATGGTCTGCCCTTTTATCAAATTTTTTTTTTTATAAAAATGTGGGTGGCTACTAGAATAGTGTAAATAACTATTACAGAATGTTTCTAAACAGGTTTGATTTTAAACCCTTCTGCCATATGAGAAATATATGTGTCCAAATAACTAATCTTTCCCTTATCCCAACATTTGGTAAAATTAAAGTACCTAGTACAACTGTTTAAATAAACCACAAATTTGGACATCTCCTTAGAAAGGCCCATCCCACAAAATAAATGCATCATCCAAATACCTAACATACAGATGTAAAACCCTAGCAAAAGGTCTATTAAACACATGCTCATTCTCCCAACACAGCATGATAATGTTTGCAAAAACTGGGGAGCAAGCTGCGCCCATTGCCACACCAGTACTTTGTTGGAAATATTCCCCATTAAATGTAAAAAGTTGTTCTCCAACACTAGTTCCGTGAACATAACAGTAATGGAAATCAACTGTTTTGGTAGGGTGGACTTTTGAAATAAAATATTCTGGAAATAATTTAGTCCTTCCCTCCTTGGTATAACAGAAAAAAGATCCACTGCATCAATAGTCAAAAATATTAGATTTTTTTTCCAAATACATTGCCTACTTTTTACTTTGTATTTGTTAAATGCATAGATTTTAACTAGAAAGAATATGGCTTCAGGTTACCTTAAGGAGGATTACTTATTAGTGTATTAAGTAATTAACTTGGTAATTAGAAGGTAATAGAAAATTTAGGGTATATAAAGATGTCAAATGTGCTGCCATTTTATCTGAAGTCTCTATTCATGGGATGAAAGCGCTTATGATTGTTTGTTTTTTAATAAAACATCAGCCTTTTAACTCCATTTCCAGCTTAGTCATGGCATTTTTTGGATTGGTTATTGTCATTGGTTGCTGCACACTATTTTATTTGCGTGCCTGCACAGTCATAAAGATAATTCCCAGATCAGAATATGGTCTACCTATACCGGCCTTCTGCTTTGTACAAAACTCCAGTCTGCAGTTAGGGCTATTCATCCCCGTAACATCGTCACTTTCAAAATATTACATGCAAGATACTCTTCTTAATAAATTGGTAATTAGAATCCCTATAACAGCCAACCTATACTCTTGCTGCCTTTTAGAGCTCCTTCTGTATAACTGCTCCAACAAGCTGGAACTCATTGTCGGAAATTATTAGACAAAGTGATATTCTGAAATACTTCAAGAAGTCCCTTCATGCTCGCAAATTAACAAAAATAAATGCAACTGTTTCAAAGATACAGGTTAACTCCATCCTTTTTCATTTGTCTTCATCAGTTGCTGTTAAGTGTATTTATTTAAACTTCTCTGTTATAGTATCCTCATTACACCGTTTTTTCTTTCTTTTCTCTTTTGTCTTTCTCAATATGTTATACACTCAAAAAAATTCACACCTACTCAGATTACTGGAAGTAGTTCTTTTATATACTGATGATTTGGCGTATATGTACTTTATGTCAGTTCATTTGAACTACATGTATCATGCATTTGATTAGCAGATGTGTATATATTTCTCATTGCTTCCTTATATGCATTTGAAATGTTTATAACACACATACCTTTTATTTACTCTTTTTTTTTTAAATACATTTTTGTCTGTAATTTATATTTGCCCATTTGAGCCCAGGTTGTGGCTGAAAAGGGTCCTCAGACCAACCCTCCTACCTGAGTCACAAACATAAAATAAAATAAAATAAATAACACTGTGATTAATAAGGGACTTGAAATCATATAGTTTATAAATATGTTTCTACAGCTACATATGCAAATGACTGATGATTTTGCAACACAGCAGTCCAACGACTGCTGAAACCGGGTCAGAGAGCAATACTCATATTGAAAGCTTGAAAATTGTGGAAAACAGCTTTAAAGAGGAACTGGCCACTGTAAAGGATGGTACTGGGGGTGGGGGGGGGGGGCAAAGCATGTCTAGAAGAAGATGGCCAACAGCACAGGAATGAAGATGCTACCAGGTTATAAATGCTCCAGGGGTACAAATGACTTTTTAGACCATAAGTTGCATCGTGGTTAAGTCTTTGTAGATGATGGGTTAGGTGGCTGGACATTTATGTAATTGCAACATTAGTGCCAAAAAGTGAAGAGGTGCAGAGGAAAAATGAAAATTTGATTAAGAGTAAGATGACAGTATAGGATGTTTAAACAAAATAATACAAAGTGTGAGCAATATTGCCCATAGTGGAAAAATATCGTGCAAATACATTTTAACAAATTCACACAGTTAAAGTCAAAGTCAAAAGCTATTTACAATATTAACAGAGTGTGAGAGGTCGTATGGGAATTAGCTAGAGAAGGTTATAGCCAGCTATAAGGTGCTTAGGAACTCAGGAGGATACCCTCCCAGGGTCTTTTGTTAAAGAGTTCTAGGTAGGGAAAATGCAGTTACATTTCCATTTGGAGGAGAGGTAGGTGTAAAGCTGTGTTTTGAAGTTGTTTGTATTTGACGTTGTTCTTAGTGTGGAAGGGAGAGAGTTCCATTTCTTACCTAAGGAGAAGGAGAGGAGAGGTTGTCCAGCAGGATGTTTGGGTTTGTGGATATTAATCAAGTTTTGATGTTCATATCTGAGAGTTCTGTTTGGGGTGTATGGGGGAAGGATGTTGGTTAGAGCTGGGCATTTGGTTGGATTAAATATTAGTCTGCTGTAGTGAGCTGGAGGAAGTCCAGGTAATTTGTGAATTCTAACCAGTTTAGGGATTGGAGGGTAACACAGTGATGTATAGAATGTTTGGCTTTGGTGGCAAATTTAGAAATTTTGTTATAACAGCTTTCAAGTTTGGAAGTGATGGAAGAGGATAGGTTGGTTAGTAGTAGGGCACCATACAGAGGGGAGGTAAGAGGAGGCTAGAGTATGCCCGGTAGAAGTAGAGAGGAAGTGGTTGTTCCTGTATAGCATACCTAGTTTTTGGTGAGTTTTCTTTATATTTTGTTGAATATGGATGTCAAACTTGAGGTGTTCATCTGTAGTTACACCGAATAGTTTGGCAAAGGGAACAACTTTGATGGGAGAGTTGTTTTGGCTAAGGACTTAAAAGGAATTTTTATCAACAAAAAAAAATTTTGAGGGAGTGAATAGTAGTATTTTAGATTTGTTAGCATTGAGAGAAAGGTGATTTTGGCACATCCAGATCTCAGTAGGTGAGAAGGCAGTCTGAGTTTTAGATAGGAGTTCAGGGAGGTTAGAGGCAGATCAGACAAGTGTAGAGTCATCTGCATATTGGATGACTTTGGCATTAGGAATAGCAGAGTGAAAGTTATTGATAAAGATATTAAACACCATTGGTCCAAGGAGTGGGTAAGAAAGGCGAGGTGCCTTTTTTCCATTTCACAGCCTGATATCTATCTGACAGATAGCTTGAGAACCAGAAAAGTGTGTTTTGGGAGAGATTTAGGTTTGATAGATGACTTAGAAGGTGCTTATGGGAAATAGAATTGAATGTTTTAGTGAGATCTAGGAGCATTGTGGATACTAACTTCCCAGAATCCCAGGTTTGATT
The DNA here is from genome assembly GCF_019279795.1 of Protopterus annectens. Taxonomy (NCBI): domain Eukaryota; kingdom Metazoa; phylum Chordata; order Ceratodontiformes; family Protopteridae; genus Protopterus; species Protopterus annectens. The sequence goes on along the minus strand of NC_056748.1, from coordinate 1,026,200,820 downwards.
GACAGTCTCTAAGAATGAGAGTAGAGCTGTTATGGTGCTATGTCCTGGTTGGAATCCATGTTGGGTAGGGGTAAGAAGTTGGTTTTTAGTCAGAAAAGGCATAAGTTGGAGGTGAATGCATTTTTCTAGGATTCTGGAGACTGGAGAGAGAAGATCTATAGGGCGGAAGTTTGAAATGTTAGTGTTTTTGCCTCCCTTGTGGAGAGGAAGAATAAAGGTGGAAAGCCAGAGTTTAGGGACATAGGATTCCTTTATAGATCTATTAATTAGGATACTAATTGGGAGAGCTATACCATTGGCAGCAGACTTGAGAAAAAAGAGGGGATTCCTATGAAGCAAGGCAGAAAAGCTAAGTCATAAGATGGTGCCTTTCTACATCAGGGTTTTTGATACCTCTGTAAACGGGAGTGAGAGGGGAGATAGACACAAAGCAATGCAAGGTTGTGAGTCAGAAAAACTGGACTGGGCCAGCTGCTAAAAAGAAAACAGGAAAACCAAGCTAAGTTAATTCCAGGTCAGTGTGGTGCAGTATTTTCCTAATAACTACAAATGTTATGCTATTAATCTAGTACAGAGCAGTGAAAAGGACCATCACTTCTGCAGGGAAAAACAAAAGAAGTATGGGCTGCAGGTACATAGGTAAACTTTTTCTAAGAGAAAGTAGTTTTAAGTAATTGACCTAGGAGTACTATAGGAAGAGAGAAATGGGGGGGGACTAGTAGTGTGCACACATACATTGAAAGGGGAAAGAGTCTTCACTTTGGAGGAGAGATTAAATACAACTCTAACATACACTAGTGTAGCTGAAAGCACTTTACTGTTCCACCGACGCAGGGTCTCACAGTGCAGGGCAACAAAACAGCCTTGGGATGATTGGAGATTGGCACAGACACAGGATGTAACTTCTGCTGAGGGGAATGCGAGCACACTACTGGGGATTCCTATGAAGCAAGGCAGAAAAGCTAAGTCAAAAGCCATATGGAATATGGCAATTTCAATAGCTGCATGAATTCAGAAGACAAAATACTGCTGAAGAATACATACATACATACAAATGTTTCAAGCACGGGCATTAATGCCCTTCTAGCTTGCCAAAATACCAAAACACTTGTTCCCATAATACATGTCCAGGCTGTTCTTAAACATATCTAAACTAGTACTTGCTTTAATGTAATCTGGTAGTCTGTAAATTACACCATTTGTGGAGTACCACAGGAATATGCTCCTGGATAACTTCACATTTATTAAATTGCTTATAACCATGGCCAGCTTATGTCATTGGGCTGTTTGGATGCAGACATGCTATCTTTCTGATGAAGAAATAAAATGCCTCAACTTGCATTAGCTGTGGAGAACTACACACCTGTGCATGACTGATTTTGTTTGTTTGTTGACTGGGCAAATAGACTTGCCCCCAAGGTTATATTCCACTATGACCTGGGCTTTAAATAAGCTAATGGTAGCAGAAAGCAAATGAGTGTTTATACAATATCTACAACATGAGTAAAAGAAAAAATTACAAAGATACAGCTAACAGTACTAGTAAGCAAATGAATATTCATACATGTATAAAATAAATAAAAAAGAAAGTTTACAAAGATACAACATGACAAAGAGACCAAAAGGAAAACAATAAAGAAAAAATATATAGTTTATTCATAAAAATTCCTCCAGTCTAATCAGTTTCCTTTCCAGTAACTGAGGTCACAGACATCAATGGTATATGTTTGTTAGAATTCCTCACTGAGGTTAATTTGTGTCTGTGAAGCAGTTAAATGTATATATGTCATTGGAAGAAAGCCTTTGAGTTGGTTGGAATGCTCACAGAGCGTGCTGTGACCAGAGCTGATACAAAGCACATGGTAAATGATGACTGCTGGTCTGTCCTTTAAAACAGCTCATCAGCTATGAGGATTCTTTCACTGACTTTCAGATTCTTATACCAGATTTATCTCCTCCTCCTTCCTTCTTTCATAACTCTCCAGGTTGCAATTATTTTATGGGCAGTAAGGCATATCAGATGGAAAAAAGGAGTTACTGGCTGGCAAGCATGTCATCCAGTGGAGTCCTCCCCATCTCCACTTACTGTGGAAACTACGTGTATTTTTACATTTGCAATAGAATATTAGTACAAAAAGGCTTACGTGGTCAACAAAGCCAAAAATGATCTTGTACAAAAAATAGTATTTTTAAGCCTAATTCCCAGGATAAGTGAGGGAATTTGGGAATATAGTTAACTTGCAGGTATTTCCAACATGCCTCTCAACTGTCAAAATTTTTGCTTAATATTTTTGATCTGTTCCTAATAAAATGAGTGTTTTTTTAGCAAATCATCGAATATTAAAGCCACTAAATAACAATGTACATTTGAATTTTGGACTTCATATCCTGCAGAAAATACATGCTAATGAAAAATCTGTTATTTTAACAACTTTGTGTTTATAACAGCAATATTTAAAACCATTCCCTGATTTTGGACCTTTGTCTTGTCATCATTTTTTTTGGATTTGTCCAGATTTTTACTGCAGTCTGAATGTAGTTTTGACAATTCTGTCAATGGAAGTAAAAGACTTCAGTGCTGATTTTGTTTGCTTGGCTCCCAGTCTTTAAGCGACTTTAAAACTCTACATGGCTTCTGCAGTACCTGATTAAAAGTATTTCAAACCACAATTTTAGTCTCAACCCAGTGCAATGTTTAAATGCTATTTCTTCTTGCCCTTGTTTGCTACCGAAACAAGAAGCATTGCAGATACTGTAAAGCACCATAAAAATCCTTCAAATCTAAAATGTCATTATTAACAATTACCATGCCTTCATTCAGACCCAGCTTGTTTTTGTTTACAGTGTGAAAGGCAGTAGCCGAAGGTCATATAGAACTTGTGACAAACATCCCTGAAGGTCACTAGACTTCTTATCTACAGGATGCATTGGAAACACTGAAGATTAATGTAGCTCCTAAGACAGCAAAGGCTAAACTGGGAGTCTCCTCATTTTAAACCACAAATATACTGCCACAGATCTCTGCTTAGCAAAACTTGTGATTTTTGTGAAACAGCATTTCTGGTTCTTGTGTTTTTATGCTGCGAGAATTAAGCTGTCTTTATAGAACAAAGTAAAGTCCAAGAAATAAAAAAAAACACTAAGAGACAGCAAACACAGATTGGTAAATCCAAAACAAACCACAATTTATTATAATGAAAAGTAAATGCTTTCACATGGACACCAATGCTTCATCAGACCTTAAAAAATTACCATTTAATGAAACTTTTAAAAGTCACTGAAACCAATCAGAAATATTGAAACAAATGTCACATTAAGCACGCACCCTAAAAACTCAAATATCAAAATTATGTCTCTCACATTTAACTAGTAATGATGTCCAAAGTACGTGCCCTGCAGTTATTCCTACTATAAGGACTTTAATAATACTGTTAAAAGCAAACAAAAGGAATCAGGCATTACTGGCTGTTATGCCCCAAATCTCGTGGTACAAATTTATTGGGCAGGTGACAGGAAAGTTACAGAGTTTTTGAGCACCTATTGCGTTTTATCTTCTGTTACATAATTGTATCAGCACTTGTCTTGTCTTTTCGTTTCGACTAGAATATTGTACCTGTGAACAGCTTTAAGGTATAATTAACCTGCTGACTTCTTTGTGATAGGTTTGAGGCTAAAAACCTAGTGCCACATCCCTTGTTTCACTGCTGAGGCACAGATACTTTTATCATGGTGTCTTGGAAGTCCTTCTTGGTTGCTGCATTTTAATGAGTGTTACCCATTTTAAGTGACCTGAAAGTAGTTGGATTATTTGCAAGGGAAAATACAATGTTATTTGGGAGAATGCTGCATGACTAGCTTGCGGTGTAGGATTAATTTCATAAATAGTGCTAATCTTTTGATGTGACACATGCTAGAAAAGAAAGACTTTTCTGTTCATAAGCAAGGAGACATGCAGACTCAAATGCTGCTGCACATTTTAGAATTCCTACATTACTGCTTGTTTTCTTTTATCAGCTCTGCAATCTCATGGAGGAAGTATAGTGACACAATGTTGTGTATTTTCATTTAAACTGACTCTGAAGCAAGTTTTGATTATTGCTTTCAGCCTTTTATTAAACAGGTAAAACCTGCATGCTGTGTTTCCGGGGTGAGCAAAAAGGTTTGGCATATGCATTTGTTTATCTAAATAATTTTTTTGACTAATAGGTGAACAGTCATTTCAGACCCTTTTCTCTGTGACCTGCATCAGATGCACAGCTTGCAGTTTCAGTCATGTGCTTATCAATGCCCATAATGATCACTAACAAGTTGTCAGTCTCATCACCTAAAAACACTTTGTGGTAAGAGATTATAGGGAGTTTACGGGAAAAAAAAAACTACTTACAGTTTTCTGGCTTGTCTATTCATCTGCAAAATGAGATACCTGTATGTATTTAAGTGACAGGATGTTGACACTGGAGTAAGTCACTGGCAAATTTGTATGTCAGACAATCATGCATCATTTCCATATGACATCACAGCCATTTGGCATGTCAGTCATACAGACCATGTCCACTTCTGCACAGTCCAACCATGAAGGGTACAAGGATACAATTATGCCAATCCTCTTCTTTTTTTAAGCTAATCATATAAAGGGAGGGCAGGCAGTAGAGCAGAAGGGCATTATGAAGGAGCTTGCCAGATCATAGAACAGACCTTTTTTAGTTTTGAGGGCTGCCGGACTGGAGAGCAGCACCTAAATGTAGGTGATTCATGGGAGATGTGCCTTAGGCATGAGTGAACTTTAGCAGGAGCTGTCTAGGAATCAGTTTCACCTAGGTACCACTGTTGTTATGGGGGGATTTCTGAAACTACTTAAAGCCTTTAGATGTTACCGTTAGAAACAAGCTGAACTATATTACTATGTTTCAGTGCAGTTGTTAATTACTATAGCAATAACCCATGCCTGGGTGTGGGTAATGCTGGATTTACCCACGGTTGGTGTGGTTTGGTCACGAGGGCGAAGCCCGAGTGGCCAAACAAAGCCAACCGTGGGTAAATCCAGCATTACCCACACCCAGAATTGGGTTATTGCTATTATACAATGACATTATTTAAGAAAAAGAATAATTACTTTTCTTAAATAATGGCATTGTATAATACCTCCTTGCTGCCCTTCCGCAGCTGTCTGGTATTCTGCGGCAGTTCTGATGTACTGTGCATGCGTATGCCTACACAGTACATCAGAGCTGTGGGTAAAAGCAACTGAGAAAGCAAGATCTCCGTTGCTTTTTACAAACTGTCTTGCTATGTTAAAGGAGTTTAACATAGCGAAACAGCTTTAAAAAAAGCAACGGAGAATCTCCGTTGCTATTTTTAAAGCTGTCTCGTTATGTTAAATGAGTTTAACATAGCGAGACAATGTGAAGCAATGGAGATCTCGCGTTCTCCGTTGCTGTAAAAAAAGAGTTATAGTAATGGAAAAAGTCCGGGCGACCGGACCTTTTTCCATTACTATAACTCTGATTTACAACGTGCATGCTGACCAATCAGCGTGCATGTTTTTGAATATTAATGGGGGGTTGTGTAATGTTCTTGTTTATACCACTGTATACTGTTTTATATAACCTAAAATCTATGACTTCTGACTGTAGCATAGACTAGATTCAGACCTGCTGAATCTAATTCTGTTCGTGTAGCTTGAGCAGTAAACCAGGCCATCTTTTGTTGGAGAGGGTTCCCCTGCACCCTGATGGCAGGAGTGTGTAATTAGAACTCATCTGATGGAAGGTTGCTGGAACAGGGCTCAGTTTTGAGCTTTTTTATTGGTTAATTTGTTTAAATCAGTTTGCTCTCATTTGCTACATGAGCACCGCATTTACGTGGGTTTACTCTTGTTTTAGCAAAGCTCCACAGAGTTTGGCGACCAGCTACTGTTCTGTTGTATTTATCTGATCAATCCAAGGCACCTGCTGATTTCTGCAAAACCTACGTAGAATTTTTCACTGTGTATTACACTTCTCAACTGCATTTTTACCATATCACTACTTATTTGAACTGTCTTATTTTTTTTTTAATTGTAGCACTTTGTTTGCTGTAGCATAGACTAGATTCAGACCTGTTGAATCTAGTTCTGTTTATATAACTTGAGCACTAAACCAGACCATCTTTTGTTGGAGAGGGTTTCCCTGCACTCTAGTTGCAGGAGTGTGCAGTTAGAACTCATCTGATTGAAGGCTGCTGAAACAGGATTCAGTTTTGAGCTATTTATTGTTTAATTTGTTTAAATCAGTTTGCTATATAAGCACCGCATTTGCGCATTGCACACTGCCGAGCAGTGGTGGGCACCACTGGCGGTTATAGATGCAAGCACTTCTACCTGGAAATTTTCCCTTAGTAATCTGCTGGTGCTCCATCGGTGAGTTCTTGCAATTGTCCCTCACTGATAGGTGATACATTCAGTAAAGCTCCTGAGGTACCAAAAGATCCTGCCCATAAGCCCTTCATATTTTTTGTCCACTTCTCCTGTCCTCTACTTTACCTGATCCTTCCTGTCTGCCCTCTGTTTTCTGACTGCATCAACTTACCTAGCATTATGGATGGACAATTTCTCACAGTTTATCCAGCCAGTCTGGTTGACATGGGCATCCTGAGGCAATGTAGCAATTGCTCATGTACACTGACAACCCACTTCTTCTAGTCTACACAAATTCATTATGTGAGACATGCATCTATATCAAGAACCTGAAATCCAGCGTCTCTCGCTCACCAGCCAGTTCATCTGATAGTAAGCAGGTTTCCAGCATAAACACCTCACTTCCTACACCTACCAAACAAACAGCACATAAACCTACATATGTGGAGGTTCTTACCAGAAACTTACCTAAACATAAGAGACTTCCCAAACACAAACACAAGCAAAACATTGTACCCATAATATATCACACACCAATGTCTCACCAGTCAAGCCCGTAAGGCAAAACACAAAAACAAACATCTTAGTCATAGGCAACTCCACTCTGAGACACACAGATGTTCCTCTCACTAGGCTGAATAAGGAAAAAGTCATGGTCAGCTGGCTGCCAGGTGCCAGGATCTGCCACATTGCACACTCTCAACAACAGGCACCGTTATGACTCTGTCATAGTCCACATTGGTGTGAACAACTTGAGACATACCTCAATGGACTATATGAAGAGAGACATGACTGAGCTCTCTGATTATGTATCTGAGGTAGGTATGTCCCTAGCCTCAGCATTTTAACTTCACCTAGGATGATGTTTCCTGCCTTTCCTGTTAAGTGGTATAGACTATTTGTAGGCTTCTGAGTCCCCAAGCCCTTCTGTGTTGGAGGGAAGCCTTCTAGCTTAGTTTTTTTTTTCTTATAACTAGCCAGTTTTCTAGTTTCAGCACTCAAATCTGTTTCTTTGATCTCAGCACTTGTTCAGAAAAAAAAAAAAAAAAATTCATCTGCTTTTACTGTACTTGTGTTTCTACCTACTTTATTTTGCTTTTGCATCATCTTAAAAGTACTCAATTGTATTTATTACTGCTTGGTGTAACTCATTCTAAGCCTTTTGGTTTAAACACTTGGGCTTCGGACCAGTTGTTTTGCACTGAGAGGGTTTGTGGTCTGCACTGTAGTGGCAGAACAGGTAGCTTACATCCTTCTAGGTTGGGAACTGCTGATTGAGGGCTCAGTGTCTGTTATTCTAAAAGTGTATTAATTCTGGTTTAAGCACTTGGGCTTTCAGGCCAGTTATTTTACATTAAGAGGGTTCGTGGTCTGCACTCTTGTGGGAGGAGAGGCTGGACTCTGCCCTTCTGAGCTGGGAATTTCTAGTTAAAGGCTTATAGTGCATGCATATCTGAACTGCTTCTTACTGAAGTTGGTGCGCCTTGTTTGCTGTGGCATAGACTGGATTTGGGCCTGCTGGATCTAGCTTTGTTTGTGTAACTTGAGCACTAATCCAGGCATTCTCTAAAGTATTCAATTGTATTTATTACTGCTTGGTAGTAACTTGATTAAAGTGTAGCTATCATTCTAAGTCTTTTGGATTAAGCACTTGGGCTTCAGACCAGTTGTTTTACATTAGGAAGGTTTGTGGCATGCACTGTAGTGGCAGGACAGGTAGCTTTCATCCTTCTAAGTTGGGAACTGCTGATTGAGAGCCCAGTGTCTGTTATTCTTAAATTGTATTAGTTCTGGTTTAAGCACTTGGGCTTCAGACCAGTTATTTTACATTAAGAAGGTTCGTGGTCTGCACTCTTGTGGGAGAAGAGACTGGACTCTGCCCTTCTGAGCTGGGAATTTCTGGTTAAAGGTTTATAGTGCCTGAATATTTGAACTGTATCTTACTGAAATTGGTACACCTTGTTTGCTGTAGAATAGACTAGATCCAGGCCTGCTGAATCTAGCTTTGTTTATATGCTTGTTGTTTGTTTGCTTGTTATTTCCCTGGAACGCTAATTCCACCTAATACACGGCTTCTCAGCGCTTCTGTGGATCACTAGTGATATCTGCATTGCTTACTGTACTTATTTCCTTGTTTCACTTGAAAGAAAGTTACTATTTGTCGTTTTTGCATTTAAGTTACCTGTAACACATTGCACTTAAGTTACCTGGCACTTGCTCACTAAAGCAATTATATAAGTCAGCACTAAAAATTAAAAGCACTACACCCTCACTCCCCACTGGCCCTTGTTTTCAATTATTAAGGAATTCCCAATATTATTCTAGCATGTCCAAAGGTCAGTTGTCAATCTCCTCTCCGGTCCAGCTGGTGAATCTGGGAATCTTGAGGCAATGTTAAAACTGCCTCATGTACACAGACAACCCTCTCCTCCTCCCAACAAATTCCAACACATGTGAGAGATGCAACCATATAGCCAAACTGGAGGCTAAGCTCTCTCAACTCAGTACTGGCATAACCAGTCAGGAGGAGAAGGAAACCACACTCACTACAATTCCAGTCTCACATAGACCTACCACAACAGCAAACCAAACACATAATCACACAAAAATATACTCGGAGGCTCTAAATAAAGATCTGCCTAAGCAGCAGAGACCTCCAAAGCAGACACCCAAGCAACCGCTACCCCAAAACAAAACACGTGCAACACATATCTCACAAAGCCAGTGTGCCGAACAGTCACAGCCCTTAAGACTAAACAACACACCTGATACACTTGTAATAGGTGACTCTATCGTCAGGCACACTGACGTCCCGCTCACCAGGCTGAACAAGGAGAGGGTCACGGTGAGCAGCCTGTCGGGCGCTAGGATCCGCCACATAACACAAGCACTCAGGTCACTCCAAGGCAAGTACAAATATGACTCAGTCATTGTCCATGCTGGTGTGAATGACCTGAGACGTACCTCCCTGGACTACATGAAAAGAGACATAAAGGAGCTCTCTGAGCATGTAGACCAGGCTGGTATGACCCTGACCTTGAGTAGCATCTTACCCTCACCAAGAATGATGCCACAATACGAAGACAAGATGATCAATTTCAACAATTGGCTTAAGTACTGGTGTCATTCAAAGGGGATCCAATGCCTGTCAGCTTGGGATGATATGCTCGACAAGCCACGATGCTTCGCTAGGGACGGCTTGCACCTGTCACCCCTGGGCTTTGGATATTGGCAAAGGCTCTTGCTACCCCATAGTGCCTTTTTTAGGCAAGGCTCAAAAGACAAACCCACCTCCATAGGTATCACAAGGGATAAGAAACTAAGAGTAATGCTACTCAACGCCAGAAGTCTAAACCTCAAGATGCATGCACTCGAAACTCTCCTTAGCATGGAGAACATCGATATCTGTGCAGTAACAGAAACCTGGTTCAGGGCTCCCGAGAGCACCCCAGCACTACCAGGTTATACCTCATACCATGCTTTTCGGCCCCAAAACTTGGACCGAACCACAAAAGGAGGGACTATCGATATTCATCAAAGATACCCACACCTCCAGGTTGGTGGCAAAGCACGAAGCATCAGAGACTATCCATGTGCAACTAACAGTGGGTAAAACTGCCTTCCAGTTTATAGCCTGCTACAGACCACCATCCCAAACCCAGGAACCCCACTCGGCCTTCCTGAGAACACTGGAAAATATGAAGGTCTCTCCAAACACCATTATATTGGGCGACTTCAACTACCCAAACATAGACTGGGAGCATTACTCTAGCTCCAACACCCTAGCCCAAAGGTTCCTAGAATTTATAAACTCAAATGCTATGGAACAACTTGTTACCACTCCCACAAGAGGGAAAACATACTGGACCTGATCATCACCAACATGGGGACTCTATGCTCCAGACCAGAAGTGTATCCCTCACTGGTAAGATCAGACCATAAACTAATCTCACTGGATATTCACATCCCTACCCCACCCCTGCCCAGAAAACCACAGTGAAAAACTTCTCTAAAGCAAATTTCACACTCCTCAAAACCGAGGTGGAATCCTTCAAAGCCCCGGGCCTTTGGAAAATCTGCCCAGACCAAGAGAATCCTTTATAAATGCATTCTATGAACACCTTCAGGAATGCATGGATCATCGATCCCAAATAAAACCAAGACCCAATCCTCCAAAGGCAGACGTCCTGTCTGGTGGACCCCAGCCATAAACAAACTACACAATAGAAGGAGGAAGCTACTAAATGATAGAGCAAAATCCCAAAAAGGGAAGGCATCACTGATCAGTATTAGCAAAAAACTACGGGCACTCATAAAATTGTCTAAGGCCAGCTTCGAGAGAAAAATTGCACAGGACACTAAGGATAATCACAAGGCTTTCTTTAGTTATGTTAGGAACCTGGGTGGTAATTCTCAGATATTCTCAGAATTAGTCCAAAATGACAAAAAATACACTGAACCCACAGACATTGCCAACATCCTAGCTGACAGGTTCAGCGCAAACTTCTTCCCCCCTTCCCCACCAAAAGGGCAAATATCTATCCCAGCAGAGTGCTGCCCCCCTGACATCTCAGATGCTCAGGTAAGAGCTGCCCTCTCCAAAGCAAAAAACACAGCATCAATGGGACCAGACAGTGTCCCGGGCTGCATCCTACATGAACTCCAAGAAGAGCTAAACCCAAACATAAAACTACTGTTCAATCTCAGCCTTACTACAGGATATGTGCCCAAAGAGTGACGTACAGCAACAGTGGTCCCTCTCCATAAAGGTGGTGCCTCAACGGATCCTGGAAACTATCGCCCCATAAGCCTGACTAGCTTGGTCTGCAAAGCTATGGAAAGGATCATCATGGACCTCATAAATAAAGATATTGGGGACCTACAGACACTGGATCCTACCCAGTTCGGCTTTGTTAAGGGCAGATCCTGCCTCTTAAACCTGGTTGATTTCTTTGAAACGGTCACCAAGGCCATTGACGAGGGGAAGGTGGTCCACACAGCCTACCTGGACCTCACAAAAGCCTTCGATACAATACCCCACTCGGGCATTATAGATAAGCTCACCAGCTTAAATATAAACCCCTATGTCACTAGATGGATTGCAAACTGGCTCAAGGACAGAACCCACATGGTTAGAATTGCTGGAGCCATGTCAGACTCCAAACCAGTTACAAGTGGTGTCCCACAAGGCTCAGTCCTGGGACCTCTCTTGTTTGGTATATATTACTCGGAGGTACAGGCCAACACGGAAGGACTGTGGCTGACCAAGTTCGCAGATGACTGCAAACTGGGCGCCATAATCGACTCTCCAGCCGACACAAGCATCCTCCAAAAGGGCCTCATAGAAACAGACAACTGGTGCCAGAGCCATGGCCTCAAGCTAAATGCCAAAAAGTGTATAGTCATCCCCTTTGGCAAAAACAAAGTGCCCACAAATTACCACATAGGTGGTAATCCATTAAGTACAGAAGAAGTAATTAGGGACCTGGGGACCCAAGTTGATAGCAATCTCTCATTTGACAACCACATGGCCAAAGTGGTTAGAAAAACATTTTATATAGCCCACCTAATCATGAAGGGATTCACATCTAGATCAGGGGAGGTCATCGTGCCTCTTTACTCATCACTCATCAGGCCCATAATTGAGTACAATGCCCCTTTTGGGATGTACCTTACCAGACACCTGCAGCAACTGGAAAGACCCCAAAAGTACCTCACCAAGAGGATCAAAGGGCTCAAACAGATGCCATATGCTGCCCGGTTAAAGAAACTCCAGCTCTACTCAGTGGCATACCACCTGTTCAGAGGCGATCTGTGCCTGACGTATAAAGCCATGTCCAACCCGGAATTAATGGACATGCTGCACCTCAGAAAATCCAAATCCCATCAAGCTACGCGCTCGAGAGACTTGAACCTCAGCACTGAAATAAATAGGACATGCTGGAGGAACAGATTCATAACCCAGAGGCTCCTTTCACTCTGGAATAAAATCCCAGTCCAGGTTAGGCAGAGTCCCTCATTGACTCTCTTCAAGACGAATCTTGATGAGTGGATGGGAGATCGTAGGTTTACCCCGGGTATCACTTCTGTGTCACTGTTAGACAGAGGCACAGTATACTAACCTCGAAAAACGGCATAGCAAAATAAATTTAAAATGGGTGGCAAAAGCCAAACACATTCTGGCTAGGCTTATAAATGCCCTAGGGCAGATAGCCTAGTATGAACTTATGAACCTATGAACCTATGTTTCCCTCTACTCTTTCCTCATTAGGCCAGTCATCGAGTACAATACCCCATTTGGCATGTACCTCACTGGACACCTGCAACAACTGGAGAGGCCGCAAAAGTACCTCACAAAGAGGATCGTAGGCCTTAAACTTTTGTCCTATATGGACAGACTCAAGAAAATCCAACTATTCTCCGTCTCATATCACCTACTTACAGGCGATCTTTGCTTGACTTATAAAGTCATGTCTGACCCAGCTCTGTTAGAAATGCTACATCTAAAGAAATCCCAATCCCTCCACACCACACGCTCCAGAGACCTCAACCTCAGTACCACAATTAACAGAACATGCTGGAGGGACAGGTTCATAACCCAGAGACTGCCCATGCTATGGAATAGACTTCTCATACATGTCAAGCAGAGCACCTCACTGACCCTCTTCAAGAGAAATTTTGATGAGTGGATGGGAAACAGAAAATTCACCCCGGGGATAACTCCAGTGGCTCTACTCGACAGAGGCACTGGGAACTGAGGTCACGTGGCACTATGCCAGGGTAATCATATGGCTAGGCTTGTAAAGGTCCCAGGGCCATTAGCCTAGTACACACCTATGAACCTATGAACCTAATACAAACAAAAAGTGATTGACTTCAACAATTGGCTTAGTTTCTGGTGTCATTCAAAATGGATCCCTGTCAGCCTGGGATGACATGGTCAACTGACCTCTATTCTTTGCCAGAGATGGTCTTCATCTGTCACCCCTGGGATTTTGGTTACTGACCAATGCTCTTGCCACCCCCATAGTGCCTTTTTAGGCAATGTCACAAGAACAAAATTCCCAATGTAAAAATACTCTCTAAAAACAACCTCAAGGTTATGCTGCTAAACACTCAGAGTCTAAACCAGAAACTGCACTCACTGGAAGCAGTCTTCACCTTGGAAGATACTGACATTTTTGCAGTCACTGAGACCTGGTTTAAGGCTGCAGAGAGCATCCCAGCTATACCAGGTTACATTTCCTTCCACACACTCAGACTACAAACTGAAGGCATGAGAACTAAAGTAGGTTGTGTATCAATAGTCATTAAAGATAAATACACCTCTAGATTGGTTAAACAGCATGATTCCCTTGAATTACTTCAGGTGCAATTGAATGTAGGTAAGACCCATCTTCAGGTCATTGCCAGCTATAGGACCCCTCTATGAATCAGGACATCCATTCAGCCTACTTGGATCTACTTGAGTAAATCAAGATACAACCAAACACCCTGGTTTTGGGTGACTTTAATTACCCATCCATTTACTGGGTAAATTATATGTATTCTAACTCACTTGTACAAAGGTTCTTGGACTTCATTAACTTCAATGTCCTAGACCAGCTGGTTGCAACACCCACAAGGGGCTCAAACATCCTGGATCTGGTGTTCACCAACATGGGGAACCACTGCACCAGCATCAGTGTGTGGCCATCCCTGGTGAGATATGACCACAAATCAGTCTCGCTAAAAGTAACTACAACACAAGACCCTCCCTTAGCAACAACTAGACTAAAAAACTTCTCCAAGGCCAATTACAACCTCTTACATGACAGCATAAGTAGCTTCATAGCCCTTCCCCCCACTGATGGAACAGACACCTATGCTGTGTTATACACCAATGCTTTATATGACCACCTGTACAATTGTATTATAGGTTCATAGGTAAGTACTAGGCTAGCTGCCCAAGGGCATTTATAAGCCTAGCCAGAATGTGTTGGCTTTCGCCACCCCCTTAGATTAGTTCCCTGTGCCTCTGTCCAGCAGAGCCATTAGCTCCCTGCGCCACTTTCCAGCAGAGCCACTGCAGTGATCCCCGGGGTAAATTTTCTGTTTCCCATCCTCCCATCAAGGTTTCTCTTGAAGACTGTTAGTGAGGGGCTCTGCCTGATGTATATTGGTATCCTGTTCCAAAGCATGGGGAGTCTCTGGGACAAGAATCTATCCCTCCAGCATGTTCTATTTATCGTTGTGGTGAGGTTTATATCTCTAGAGCGTGTGGCTCTCCGGGATTTGTTTTTTTTTAGGTGGAGCATGTCCATCAATTCTGGGTTGGACATGGCCTTGTATATCAGGCAGAGATCACCTCTGAGTAAGCGGAACGCAACTGAGTACAGCTGGAGTTTCTTGAGTCGGGCTGCATAGGGCATCTGTTTGAGGTCAGTAATCCTCTTGGTGAGGTACTTTTGTGGCCTTTCCAGCTGTTGCAGGTGTCTTGTAAGGTACATCCCAAATGGGGTGTTGTATTCTATGATGGGTCTAATGAGTGATGAGTAGAGAGGCACAATAACCTCTTTTGTTCTAGATGCAAACCCTTTTGTGATTAGGTGGGCCACACAGAAGGATTTTCTAACCACCTTGGCAATATGATTATCAAAGGAGAGATTACTATCTACTTGGGTCCCCAGATCCTTTATACATTTTCTGTATTTAAGGGACTACCACCTATATGGTAGTTCATGGGTACTTTATTTTTTCCAAAGGGGATGACTATGCACTTTTTGGCATTTAGCTTGAGGCCATGATTTTGACACCAGGTATCCGTCTCAGTGAGACCCTTCTGGAGGATGTCTGTATCAGCTGGAGAATCAATTATGACCCCTAGTTTGCAGTCGTTTGCAAACTTGGTCAGCCATTGTCCTCCTTTGCTTGCCTGTACCTCTGAGAAGTATATACCGAACAGGAGGGGTCCTAGAACTGAGCCCTGGGGGACGCCACTTGTAACCGGTTTAGAGTCGGACATAGAGCCTGTAACTCTCACCATGTGGGTTCTATCCATGAGCCAGTTGGCAACCCATCTCGTGATGTAGGGGTTTATGTTCAAGCTGGTGAGCTTGTCTATAATACTAGAATGGGGAATGGTGTCAAAAGCCTTTGCGAGGTCTAGGTAGGCTGTGTGGACCTCCTTTCCCTCATCTAATGCATTGGTAACTGTCTCAAAGAAGTCCACCAGGTTTAGGAGGCATGATCTGCCCTTAACAAAGCCAAACTGGATAGGGTCCAAGGTTTGGAGGTTTCCAATGTCTCTGTTAATGAGTTCCATGATGATGCGCTCCATAGCCTTGCAGACCAGGCTAGTCAGGCTTATAGGGCGATAGTTCCCAGGGTCCATTGTGGCTCCACCTTTGTGGAGTTGGATAACTGTTGCGGTGCGCCACTCTGTGGGTACGTAGCCTGTAGAGAGGCTGAGTTTGAACAGTGTGTTTAGGTGAGGGGTTAGTTCATTTTGGAGCTCTTGTGAGACACAGCCTGGGACACCGTCTGGTCCCATTGACGCTGTGTTTTTGGCTTTGGATAGGGCTGTTTTAACCTGTGTGTCGGTGATTGATGGGGCCCTACATTCTTCTGGTATGGTTATGGGCCCTTTAGGGGGTGAGGGGGGGGGATGAAGTTTGCACTAAACCTCTCTACCAGAATGTTGGCAATATCAGTCGGTTCAGTGTATTTTGTGCCATTCTGCACTAATTCAGAGCAGGTCTGAGAGTTTCCACTTAGGTTCTTGACATAGCTAAAGAACGCTTTGTGGTTATCTTTGGAGTCATTGGCATTTTTTCTTTCGAAACTACCCTTGGATGATTTAATGAGCGATCGTAGTTTCTTGCTGATACTGATCAGGGATGTCTTTCCTTCTTGGGATTTTACTCTTTTCTGTACTAGTTTCCTCCTTCTGTTGTATAGCTTGTTTATGGCAGGGATCCACCAGACTGGTTTCCTTTTCTTGGAGGAGTGAGTCTTGGTTTTACTTGGGATAGCACGATCCATGCATTCCTGCAGATGCTCACAGAGTGCTTTTGTAAAGGTTTCAGCAGCTTGGACAGCAGTGTCTTTTAGCATGGGGGCTGTGAACCTTTCCACCTCGGTCTTAAGTAATGTGAAGTTTGCTTTTCTTTTTCCTTGATTGGGGGTGGGGGAGGAATGTGGATATCCACAGTGATTAGTCTATGGTCTGATCTAACCAGCGAGGGGTTGACCTCCGGTGTGGAACACCTGTCGCCCATGTTAGTGATGACCAGGTCCAATATGTTGTTCCCTCTGGTGGGGGTGTTGACCAGTTGATCCAAGGCATTCGAGTTTATAAATTCTAGTAAGCGTTGGGCAAGGGAGTTAGTACTTGAGTAGTTCTCCCAGTTTATGTTTGTGTAATTAAAATAATGCAGTATTAGGGTGTTTGGTAGGACCTTCATATTCCCAGTGTCTCCAGAAATGCAGAATGGGGGTCCTGGGTCATGTTGGGTGATCTGTAGCAAGCTACAATTTGGATTGCAGTTTTGCCCGTTGTTAGTTGCACATGGATGATCTCTGATGCATTGTGCTGTGCCACTAATGTGGAGGTGTGTGTATCCTTGATGAATATGGATACACCCCCGCCTTTTGTGTTTCAGTCCCGGTTCTGTGGCCGAAAGGTATGGTATGAGTTATAGCCTAGAAGTGCTGGGGTGCTCTCAGGAGCCTTAAACCAGGTTTCTCTTACTGCACAGATGTCAATGTTCTCCATACTGAGGAATGCCTCGAGTGCATGCATTCTGAGGTTTAGACTTCTGGCGTTCAGTAGCATTACCCTCAGTTTTTGGTTACTTGTGCTCTTTATGGTGGTGGGTTTGTCTTTTGAGCCTTGCCTAAAAAAGGCACTATGGGGGTGGCAAGAGCCTTGGCCAGTATTCGAAAGCCTAAGGGTGACAGGTGCAAGCCATCTCTTGTGAAGCAACGTGGCTTGTCGAGCATGTCATTCCAGGCAGACAGATACTGGATCCCCTTTGAATGACACCAGAAACTTAGCCAATTGTTGAAATTGATATTTTTTTCTTTATACTGTGGCATCATTCTTGGTGAGGGCAGGATGCTACTCAAGGTCAGGGTCATACCGGCCTGGGCTACATGATCAGAGAGCTCTTCCATGTCTCTTTTCATGTAGTCCAGGGAGGTACGTCTGAGATCATTCACACCAACATGGACAATGACAGAGTTGTATTTGTACTTGTTCTGGAGTGACCTGAGTGCTTGTGTTATGTGGCGGATCCTGGCGCCCAACAGGTGCTAACTGTAACCTTCTCCTTGTCCAACTTAGTTAATGGGACATCAGTGTGCCTGACTATAGAGTCGCCTATTACTAGTGTGTTGGGTATGTTATTTTGCCTTAAGGGCTGTGATTGCGTGGCACACTGATTATGTGAAGTATGTGTTTCATGGTTGGTGATGGGGTATGAAGGTTGCTTGGATGTTTGCTTTGGAGGTCTCTGTTGCTTTTGCAGATTTTTATTTAGAGCCTCCGAGTATGTTTTCATGTATTCATGTGTGTTATTTGCCGGTGTTGGTTTATTAGGTCTATGTGAGACTGGTGGTGTGTTGCAAGTATTACCCTTCTCCTCTTGACTGTCAGTTCCAGTCTTGGGTTGAGAGAGATTTGCCTCCAGTTTGGCTGTATAATTGCATCTCTTGCATATGTTAGTGCTCAGTGGTAGGAGGAGAGGGTTGTCTGTGTACTTGAGGCAGTTGTAACATTGTCTCAAAATGCCCAGATTCACCAGTTGGACTGGAGAGTACACCAGAAACTGCCCTTTGGACATGCCTAAATAGGTAGAGTAAGCTGTTTTTCTGATTGGCTGGTGGGGACGAATAGAGAGCCTTATCCTTCTGGACAGTATAGGGGGGGTCTAGTGCTAGGGTTAATTAGTGCTTGCTATGAGTTTTAAGCAAGTGCTTGACTGTGAAATGAATAGTTTGAGTTCTAAATTGAAGGTTTGTCTAGTTCGAAGGGAAAAATTGAAGAGTAAACTTCGTGGAGCCGAGAATAGTAACTCTAGCTAACTGGCACGGTGCACAAAACCACCCAAATGCGGTTTTTATAGCAGGGAAGTGAAAGAGATAGAAATTAGCCCAAAATGGCAGATAAACTACTAACTTCTGGGCTGAAACCACTCCTCCAGGGACAGATAGGCTGATCAAAGCTCCCCTCTCTCACAGGTGAACAGAGAAACATCCTTCTATCCAAGTAAGGTATGGGCAACACAGAAACCTGTAACACAGCCCTGGATTCAGCAATAACCTGAAAAATGGTCTATACTTGTTCAGAAAGGCAGAAAAAAGTATATTTTTTTGTTTTTTTTTCCAGAAAATAGAGCAGATACAATCAAAATTAGCCCAAAATGGCCACTAAACCACTAACGTCTGGGCTGAAACCACTCCTCCAGGGACAGATAGGCTGCTCAAAGCTCCCCTTTCTCACAGGTGAACAGAGCAACTTCCTTCTATCCAAGTAAGGTATGGGCAACACAGAAACTTGTAACAGCCCTGGATTCAGCAATAATGTGAAAACTGGACTATACTTGTTCAGAAAGGCGGGAAACAAGTATATATTTGGTTTTTTTTTGTTTTTTTTCAGAAAATAGAGCAGATACAATCAAAACAGCACTTTAAATGCACAGAAAAGTCTATCACACTTTAGTGTGTAGCCTACAACAGTTAAACACATTATTTAAACACAAAAATGACTTAATTCAAGTGCAGGCAGCAAATAAGTACAATATGTAGCAATAACAAACTTTTTAAATCACAGATTCACTAAAATAAACTGGCGTTTTAGGCAGAATTAGTTAAGACAGCAAGAAAAGCAGACAAATGATACTTAATCACTACAAAGTCTCTCTTTTGTCTCTCTGCTGCTGCTGTAGACTCCGCAGAACACCTAGAAGGCACTTGCTGAGCTGAATACAAGTGCAAAAACTGGGCAAATGCGGTTTTTATAGCAGGGAAGTGAAAGAGATAGAAATTAGCCCAAAATGGCCAGTAAACTACTAACTTCTGGGCTGAAACCGCTCCTCCATGGACAGATATGCTGCTCAAAGCTCCCCTCTCTCACAGGTGAACAGAGAAACTTCCTTCTATCCAAGTAAGGTATGGGCAACACAGAAACTTGTAACATAGCCCTGGATTCAGCAATAAACTGAAAACTGGACTATACTAGTTCAGAAAGGTGGGAAACAAGCATTTATTGGGGTTTTTTTTTTCAGAAAATAGAGCAGATATAATCAAAACAACACTTTAAATGCACAGAAAAGGCTATTGCACTTTAGTGTGTAGCCTACAACAATTAAACAGATTATTTAAACACAAAAATGACTTAATTCAAGTGCAGGCAGCAAATAAATACAATATGTAGCAATAACAAACTTTTTAAATCACAGAAACGCTAAAAAAACTAGCGTTTTAGGCGGAATTAGTTAAGACAGCAAGAAAAGCAGAAAAATTATACTTAATCACTCCAAAGTCTCTCTTTTGTCTCTCTGCTGCTGTAGACTCTGCAGAACACCTGGAAGGCACCTTCTGAGCGGAATACAAGCACAAAAACTGCACAAATGCGGTTTTATAGCAGGGAAGAGAAAGAGATAGAAATTAGCCCAAAAATTAACTCTGCTATTCCTGATAGAATAAAAGCAAGATCTTCAAGGAAAAATAAACCCGCCTGGTGGACAACTGCCATTAATAGGCTATACAATAGGAGAAAGAAGTTGCTGTCTAAGAGTAGGAAGGAATGGTCTGAAAGCTGGAAACACTCCCTCTTCAGCTTAAACAAGCAAATAAGACTCCTACAGAAGTCCTCCAAAGCTAACTATAAATCCAAATTAGTTTCCCTAACTAAGGATAACCACAGGGACTTATTTGCTACATCTGTAACCTCAAAAGTAAGGCCCAGATCTGTGATTAACTCAGTTGGGTCTATGTTAAAAGAATGAACGACCATAATGTCGAGTACAACATACTCGACACACTATGATCAAAAGTTCAAAACCTTGAAATCTTAAAACCCTGAAATAAACAAAATCGAAAGATTTTATTTGTCCCACACCTTCCCTACACTAACATACAAAATACACACGTACAACCAATGCATACAAACCCCTACACACTCACATCATTCAAACACTTACACACCTACACAAACACACCTACTTTTAAAACTGTGGGGGGTAAAGCTGTGCCTCCCACCCCCCCCCTAACTAAATATACCAACTCCGAGATCGCTGTATATTGGGGAAAGGGCAATTTCCCGGTAATCACAACAAGTGATTACCGGGAAATTGCCCTTTTCTCCAATGTACAGCGATCTTGGAGTTGGTATATTAAACAAAGCAGCCTCTTACCTAGACATTCCGAACAGTGTAGCGTGTCTATGTCACACGTTACACTGACTAGGATGGCCGACCAAAACATTTTGGAACTCCAAATTTTGACATTTGGAGTCTCTGATTACATGAACGTTCGATCAAAGGTTGTTGAGTATGTTGTACTCTACATTTTGATCATTCGTTCATGTAACATAGACCCACTCAGTTAATGGTACTACATATACAGAACCGGTGGATATAGCAAACCTGCTGGCTGACAGTTTCAGTGAAAACATCACTCCCTTGACCCCACTACATATACCCCAAAACATCCCTAACACCTGTCCCCCACCTAGTATCTCCGAGGAGCAGGTCTTAAACACCCTCTCTAAGGCCAGAAACACAGCCTCTATGGGACCAGACAACATCCTGGGCTGCGTTCTACATGGGTTAAAACAGGAATTAGCACCACCATTGAGCATGCTTTTCAATCACAGCCTAATCATGGGCTTCATCCCAGTGGAATGGAAAACAGCTGCCATCATCCCTTTGCACAAACAGGGTGCATCCATGGACTCTGGGAAGTATAGACCCATTAGTCTGATCAGCCTTATCTGCAAGGCCATGGAATGAATCATCATGGACCTTATTAACAAAGATATAGGAAATCTCCAAATGCCGACCCCACCCAGTTTGGCTTTGTTAAGGGGAGATCATGCCTGATAAACTTGGTGAACTTCTTCGAGACATTTACCAAAGCCCTAGATAAGGGCAAAGCTGTGCATATGGCCTACTTAGACTTACCCAAGGTTTTTGACAGAATCACCCACTCAGGTATCATTGATAAACTCACCCAACTGGGTATCAACCCATATATTGTCAGGAGGGTTGCAAACTGGCTCACTAATAGAACTCATATGATCAAAATAGGGGACTCCACCTCCTCCAGCAGACTCATAACAAGTGGTGTTCCACAGGGATCGGTTCTGAGACCCCTGCTGTTCGGAATCTACTTCTCTGAAGTACAGGCTAAAACTAAAGGACTGTGGCTGACAAAGTTTGCTGATGACTGCAAATTGGGAGTGATCATTCTAACCCCTAGGCCACAGTGGTGCAGCAGTTAGCATTGTTGCCTCACAGCAAGAGGTTCTCCCATTCCATTCTCGGCTGGAGTGCCTTCTGTGTGGATTCTGCATGTCCTCCTCATGGTCGAGTGATGCAAAAAAAGATATGCAGGTAAGTGCGTGCATGAATGGGTGTGCCTTCCTTGAAGGTTGGGCGTCGGGCTGGCACCTCAGCACTGTAAAAATCTATTGCCAATCATTAGTGGACCGGAGTTCCGCTGTGGTGACCCCTAACTGGGAAAAGCCGAAAGACATTACTATTCTAACCCCTAGTGATGTCAACATCCTGCACAAAGGTCTTTTTCAGACTAATGAATGGGTCTTAAACTTAATGCAAAAAAATGCATTATCATCCCCTTTGGCAAGGGTGATGTTGCTGCAAACTAGCACATCAACAGCAATACTGTAAGCACACAGTCACTGGTGAGAGATCTGAGCAAACAGGTCGACAGCAACCTTCGATCACCATGTCTCCACAGTGGTAAGAAGGACATTTTATATCGCTCATCTCATAAGTAAGGGCATTGCTACCAGAAAAAAAGAGATTATAACCTCCCAGTACTCTTCCCTCATCAGGCCAATAATAGAGTACAGTGCTCCCTTTGGTATGTTCCTTTCCAAATACCTGCAATAATTGGAGGGACCACAAAGATTCCTTACAAATAAAATTCAGGGTCTTCAAGATCTGTCTTATGCGGAGAGACTGAAATCATTGTCACTTTATTCTGTCATACAAAATGCTCAGAGGCGACCTGTGCCTTGCATATAGAGCAATCTCTGACCCAGCTTTCATGAAAATGCTCCACATTCACAAGTCAAATGGCACATGGGTCACTAGTTCAAAGGAACTTTACCTGGAGAAACAGATTTGTCTCACAGAGGTTGCCCCACCTTTGGAACAAGGTTCCTATTCATGTTGAACAAAGCCCCTTATTAGCCCTATTTAAGCGTAATTTGGATGACTGGATAGGTAACTGGAAATGCACCTGGGGGTTCCACCTGTGTCCCTTTTGGATAGGGGCAATATGTGCTGATTTTAGTGTCTGCTTGAACCAGAACTCTTGGGAACATGGATTGAACTTGGCTAGGCTTGTAAGGGCCCTAGGGCCGTTAGCCTAGTTCCTTTGATCCTATGATCCTATATTTCATGGATTTGGTCATTCAAAATATTTCCTTAGTCCCATTGCCTCTGTGGTTACACAGAGTAATGTGTGTGTGTGTGTGTGTGTGGGGAGGGAGGTGTTGCTGTTATAAATGACTGAAATTATTGCAGAAAGCACTTCTTGCATTTGGTCAGTCAAACACATATATTGTTCTCTGTGAAGTTATAGTAACTGGGTCAAGGGATCTAATGCCTTTGTCTTTTCTACCTGGAAACTAGATAGCTGCTTAAGATTTGTACTGGTATAAAACCAGTTACTTAACTATAACTGTGCTCAATGCTGACCTCATCACAGTGTAGCTCTACCCGACTAAGCCCCAACTACTCATTTGCTCTCTGCAACCCCACCTTGTTTTAAAGTCACCAGCCATCCTTGCTTATAAATAAGCACTTTACATATTTAACACATGCAAAACAAGAACGATAATAATTGGAAGATAAATACAAAACTTTACGAAAACAAATAAGTGTAAAACGCATCCTAGACAGAAAAAAAGAATATCTAAAATAAATATATATGCAAGTAATTGTAACAATACAGTGAAGCATTAATGGTCTGACATTTCTGTTAATAAAGTTCAGTACATATGGATATTTAATTTCTCGGGCTCAGGAAAGGCTTTTGATTACAGTGACCACATTAACTTATAGAAGAAGGGATGAGCAAAGATTGCTTTCTTGTTTGCAAGTTCCACTGCACAGTATGAAAAATGATGGTGTTGGTCATGTTTTTCACCATAATGTAGGGTATTCAGCAAGGCTATCCTTCCAGGCCAAAACTGTATGGAAGAACTGGATGAACACAGTTGTCTTCCTTATGTTAAACTGTTCTTGGAATATAGTGAAAAAGAGTTGCAGGTTTTACAGAAGGCAATCAACATTACAATGGACAATTTAAAATCAGCCATTTCCAACTCTGAACTGAGCACAAAACTAAATTCTATCAACAAATTAGTTAGTAAGGAAACCTCAGTATTAAAGAAAAGAATGCAGAAACAGTTTCTCTGTGTCTCCATCTATTATTGCTAGGCAGCATCTCACAATAATGGAAAGTTTGTGTTAACAGGCATCTCTATTGACCAGTTAACATCCCAACAAATGAAAATGATATCTTGCCAGCCAATAAACAACCAACTTCAGCTGGGCAAGCTTTTTTAGCCACCAAAGTAGTAGTCCCGCCCACCCTTATCTGTGGAGATCTCTAAGCTTCATAACAGTAAACATACTGGGATGCAGAACCACAATGAAAGACTAAAATACAACAGAATTAGAACAGGAAACTTACAGATGAGAAATGGGGGATATCAGCTTTTACAAATTTACCAGAAGACAAATCCACAAGACCAGAAACTCACCCAGGCCTAAGTTATTCAAGCTCAGGCCTATCAAGCCTAAGCCCACAGAGACGGCAATACCAACAGTGGAAAAACAAAACAAACAGGTAATGTGTTAGAAAAAAAAAAGCCTTTTTTCTTACTAGGTTTGACAGGATTGTTTCTACTACAAATGACTTGAAAACATTTACAAGAAATTTTTAATTTTCAGTTGTTACATTAACACAATTTTTATGTAGCTGAATAGTTAGAGTGACACCCTCATGTGCAGTAGGTGCAGGGTTCAAATACATAGACTGAATACACATGGTCAAAAGTACACTACTTAGAATGCAATGTAGTTTCAGTACCCCACTTGATCTTGTTGATGTGTGAGGCTGATCAAAAGCATAACCCACAAAAAGGTTTTTCAGTATGTCTGTTTAAGACGGGCATATTTTAAAATTGGCTTTCTGTAACCCACACATTCTTCTTATGAAAAAGATAAGTGGAGGTTTTTTTTTTTTTTTAGCAGATACAGTTCTATAGGATAGCAGATGGAAAAGTTGTAGGCAAGGCAAACATGCAGCTAGGCAACTGGATATATGAGGCACAGACTGAACTGACTAAAGTATATACACTTTTCTTAAAAGTATACAAAGCAAAAATAAGGGTCATATGTTGTGCCCTCACAAGTACACAGAAATCACTAGGCTCTACCATTCACACCAATAGTTTCCTCTAGTGGTTCAGAACTGAAACCGCATTCTATGTTTCTAGACAAAGTTTTGAAGGTAGTAATCTTATTAAAAAAAAAAAAAAAAAAAAAGATTTTCCAGAAAAATAAATTTCTTCTTAGAGAGTAATGATATTTTAGTTTCCAATGATATCAAGTCACTGTACAAGGCTATTTCCCACCACATTGAGGTGGAATGGGTGTCTAGCCTATTGAGACAAGAGACAGATTATACATTTAGGGGTAGCATGCTCATAACTGAATGTAGAAGAAGTGCTTACTAATAATTTGGAAATTGAGGGGGAGTAGCCATCTGCACAACCATGGCACCCAACTATGCATATGTTATGGCCTTCTGGGAAGAAAATATATTTTGTTCCCCCACCCCGCAGCTGGGGCAGTGTTGTACTGCTGCCAGGGAATGTGGCCTAATATCTCCTACCTTGTGATCTCAGCAACTGCTAATTATGGGGGGGGGGGGTCCATACTCTCTTCTGAGCATGTGCAGTCTCCCACCAAGTGATGTATCTGCTTGCAGAGCAGCGCTCATCTGCCTTTTAATGGTGCTATTGCAGTGATAGCATACATCGCTAATCCACCAGCAACAGTGCCACTAATTTAAACCCACAGTAAGGGCTTTATCCCTCTGTGCCATGGGAATGAAGATGAAAAATATTTTGTACAAGTCAGTTTGAATATATGAGATTTAATTGTTGCTTTGACAATATTTTTCTAATGTGCAAAGGTAATGAAATGTTAACATGTTTTGTGTAGTTCAGTAACATAAGCACAAGGTGTTTTGAATTCATTTATGCTTTTAGTCAAAAAGAAATGATCTTTTTGGATGCATTAGTTTAATAGCACTGGTTAAACAAACTGTGTCAGTAATAAGAATTCCAGTTCTTGCCTACATTACAATAGAATGCATGCTTACATGTTGAAGACATATTTGATTAAGGGACACTACTAAAATGTATGCCTTAACACCTGATGAGATCCTAACACCATGGTATATGTCAGATTCTAAGAAAAGATTTCATATATAGGTGGGACCATGTGGAATGGGTGGGCAGATGGTTGATGCTCTTAAACAGGATTATGATAAAAAGTTCTGTCATCGATGATAAAAATGTATAGACAGATTGGTGAGGGGATAGCTATGCTATTAATCCACTCTGTAGATACAAATGTTATTAGGAATAAGGTTGGAAACACCTAGAGGATTTGGTCTGTTATCCAGAAATTGTTTAATAAAATATGAGCTCATCCCCTTTTTATTTATAAAAGGGACAAAAATATAAAACAAATCTTGAGTAAGGACCTGTTAGTAGTGGGAGTACTTTGTCCAAACCAGGTAAGTCTCACTTTAAGGGTTCAGTATGTGTATCTATATAGATGACTGAACCTTTATTGTACCATGACAGACAGAAAATATTGCTCTCCCAGCAACTTTTACTTGTGCATCAGATGTAATGATTATGTTGCAATGTGTATTTAATGCGATCCTTTTACTATAAAACCTCAGGAATCGCATCTACGAACGTCTGTATGCTATCAAACCCTAAAATATGAGTAGCATATTCTACAAGCATATATGGCACAATGTGGTGAATGCAAGACGTTTGTGTTTTATGTCTCAGACTGTGTGTTAAATGATATCAGAGGGGGTGACAGGAAGTCAATTGTAAGGAGTATGAGAGGCACACTAGACCCAAAGTTTAAATGCAAGTGGGAATATTATTTATTTATTTATTTTTAACTGAAGATCACTTTAATATTGGCCTTCAGTACACTGGTAACTGTGGCTTATTTTGTATTTTGTCGATTGCCTGCATGTTAAGTTCCAGTTTTTAAGACTGCATGACTGTCTTATGTAACTGCTTGAATGTTAGTTTTAATGAGTCTGACGTCTTTAGTTTTAACTACTGATTTTAAAGAAGTGTTTTGTTATCCAAATGTGTCTGTATTTTCATCTATGTTGAAAGGACTTTTTTTCTTGTTTTATTTGTTGACTTTTGTGAAGGAAGGTTAGTATTCAGTTTATCAAGGCTGTAAATTTATAATGTTAACCAGTCTACTGATAGGCTTGAATGTGTTACCTTTTCAGTGTTGAACTGGCCCCTGACAGTGTGTGACATCTTACAGTAGTGATCTACATATCTTGGGTAAGACCACAGTTAGCATTCAGGAATCGTTACCGGTATAAAGGGAATCTGAGGAGAAGGGGCAGATGAAAACTAGCAAAGAATGGGAAGGTATACAGGTCTTGGACTGGAACAGATTTTTGTTGACAGGATTCGGTCAGATAGAGAAATTATAACGCTTTTAGATTTATGGTCTGGAAGTATATGGGGGAAAAATTAAATGGAAACTTTGCTTTCATAGTGTTATAGTACAACTGACATCCCTCTGTTTTTCTGATCTATTGCTTCTTTTTTGTTGACTGAAATCTGTAAGAAACAAAGAATCAAAGGCTCACCACTATGCATTTTCTGTACGTCCCATTCAGCAGATTTCTAGGAATATGTAGCAAAAGAAATCGCCACTGGGTTTAACATGCCTAAACTTTCCTCCTAATTAGGCAGGTGTAGACTATTTCTCTTCACATTACTAGACCTATGGCCTACACCCCAAAAATATTTTCAGTATCAAGCCTCCAACTGAGAGAGTAACGAAAACAGTACTAACAGGTAATACGGGTGCAGAAATTCTTTTAGTACCAACACCCTTTTTAGTCTTACAGTTCCTTCCCTAACTAAAGGGCATTGCTCTGGAAAGAGTTTCTGCACCCACATTTACCTGTTTGCACCATTTTTGTTACTCTTCAAGTTGGAGGTTTCATTACTGAAAATGTTTTTGAGTTGTAGGCAATAAAACTATTAAGGTGAGGAGAACTATTCTGCACCTAGCTAATCAGCAGTAAAGTTTAGACATATTAAATCGGTGGTGATTTCTTTTACTTCTCATTCTAAGAAATATGTTGAATGGGACATACAGAAAATAAATAATGGGGAGCTTTTGTTTCTTGCATAATTTGATAAATGATGAAAAATTATACATCAGCATGGAAAATTAAAAAATAAGTGTAGACTGGAAAGTGCAACATGAAGTCAATATTTTCCCAGAAATGCTGGCCTACTATTGAGATACTGTCTTATGTGGGCTACCATGAGGCTTGGACCATAATACTGAAATAGTTTACACCAGGGTTATCATGTACTCTCCTTGATTTGGGAAGTTGGGAAAAATAAAGTACTTGTAAATGGTGTCAATGACTTTTAAGTATGTCTACTTAAGTGTTTATGACTAGGCCTCTTATGATCCTCTGTTCAGTTGCCTAGTATTGTTATGTTTCCTATGTTCACACAGATCCTGATGCTGAAAGTGCATGTTATACAGAAGCCACATCTGTGATTATGAAAAGTCACATTTAATGTGAAATGCCAGAAGGCTCCTCAACTTCATGATGAAGACTTGGCAAGCTATGCAAACCGCCATCCATCACACGCTTCTGCATTTTATAATGTCCAGGTCAAAAATCATGCAGTAAGGATGTCATTTCTATGGTGGCTGTAGTAGAAAGAGGACAACAGAAACAACATGCCATTATTACACTCCATGTATAGGAAACTTTCAAAGTATACAAACGTATCAGAAACTACCAACATTATTGCAATGTATCACTTTTTGGTTATGCAGCAGATGCTGGTTAGAGAAACACTGATGAGACATGACTTCATACCAAGGTTATGGAAATGGTATATGATACCATGAAGACCACAGCAGACACTGATAGGGAAAATGTTCAGCATAAGTCATTGTGCAATGGTGGTATGAATCGTGTCTGATAAGTTATGCATTTGAAACAAAGCCAGCACATAACATCACATATACCCAATGGTAGTAAGTCATTAGGTCACTGAGAATCTGAACACCAGTGGCAGCATGTAACAGAAGATCACAGTGTGACAGTAGTAGTTGGGGTGCATTCACATCTGACCACTTATCAAATACACTTGTACAGGTGGTATTGAATCTCTGTCCAACCAGAGCACTGTGTGAACCTTTCTAATGTCAGCAGCATACTGGAGAAATGGGAAGTGCAAAGTTTTACAGATGCATCTAAATCATCAAGGATGTTATGGTTAAAGTTCCTTCGACATGGCTAAATCAACAAGGATGTTATCATGGTTAAAGTTCCTCAGACATGGCTAGGTCATCAAGGATGTTATCATGGTTAAAGTTCCTCAGACATGGCTAAATCATCAAGGATGCTATCATGGTTAGAGTTCCTCAGACATGGCTAAATCAACAAGGATGTTATCATGGTTAAAGTTCCTCAGACATGGCTAAATCATCAAGGATGTTATCATGGTTAAAGTTCCTCAGACATGGCTAGGTCATCAAGGATGTTATCATGGTTAAAGTTCCTCAGACATGGCTAAATCATCAAGGATGTTATCATGGTTAGAGTTCCTCAGACATGGCTAAATCAACAAGGATGTTATCATGGTTAGAGTTCCTCAGGCATGGCTAAATCAACAAAGGCATTCTCATGGTTGGTGGTGATCTCCAGGGACGTGACACCATATACTACAGGACTCTTTTGTCACTCTATACCAATACAAAAGGAGAAAGAGAAGCAAAAGCTTTATGAAGACTGATGCCCTCGTTATTTCAAGTAATGAGCAAAGGAGAAAAATACTAGTGGTGGTGCTTTCAGAGGTTATCATCCAAATGCAAGGGTTAAGCTGCAACAATCTCAACTCATGAAGGAGAATATCTTGAGAAAAGCAAAAGCACCCATGGCCTACCAGACAGTAGAGAAACAGGTGTACAAGTCATCTGTCCTATACACAGAAAATGGACCAGAAAATATCATTTTGTCCATACAAAGTTAATAATAAGGGAATGCAAGAATTCACCACAGACACTTAGAACCTGGCATTTGATTAAGCTTTTAAGCATACCTCTCAACCTCTTAGAACAAAAAATCTGGACAAAGGCTCAAAAATAGGGACAATTTTTAAATATTGCTCTTACAAACTTAGAAAGTTGATAGAATCACAGGTTTTACATTAGCATAACATTTATGAAGGGTGTGAAGTCTGAAACTCAAATGTCTGCCATTATTTTCTAAGTTCAGTCTTCAGTGATTTGCCACTAATTTCCCAGAAAAACGCAATTTTATGAAAAACCTGGTTTGGTGGGGATTGCCAGGAAAAAACGATAAAAAATGTGAGGCAAAAATCTGTACATTCTGCAAGTAAGCTGTAAAGCAGTGCAAAGAGTTTACAGAAAAGAAGCAATCAGCTTCACTGCCACTATTAAATATATTAACTATTTGACAACTGACATAATTACTCTGAAGTCTGGTGCATTTATAAAGCATCTCATTGATGTCACTGTATGTGTGATTGCTGTAATGAAACACAATATCACACACTGTGCTCTGAACCTTGTATGGCTATACAAGGCACATTCCCTGTAAAAGACAAAAAAATGCACCCCATATATGGATATACTTTTCAAGGTCGACTCTACGTTCATAACCTTTATTCAACTATGCCACACAAACTGGAGCAGATGTACAACATACACTGAAATATCATCTATGAGGTTGGTTGAAGGTTTCAACTTGAGTTTGTATTATCTTCTGTGTTACCCAAGAGAAGAGTATTGCATGTACACCATGCCTAACAGGATTTGAAAGGCATGTTTGTTCCTCTTCTGTCAGATTGGAGGTAGGTATAACGTCTGCACCTTGCTAATCTCTAATTATCAAGGAAAATGTCAAAGTACCATAAACAAATACCTGCACTAGCCTTTGTGGGAACAGTACCAGATCCAAACAATCTTTTATGAGATTAAGCTTGGCAACCCTCACCAAACCCTAGAGATGTTTTTTTTTTTTTTTATTTATTTTAGAGAATAAAATATTGTGGTATCCTATGTGATACAGAGTTTGCCAGACTAGAACTGCATACCTACCACTGCTGACCTGCATTTGTTTTAGTTACGACGTGAGCAAAGATTTCTTTGAAATATAGTGGAAGGATGACTTTACCATTTGTGCACCTCTCTTGGTAGGAGACGCATTGTACTGACAACCTACTCTCTACCATGTTGATATCAGTGAGTGGCTCCTTCTTGGCTTGCCTCCTTCCCCAAGGAAGCACAGAATGCATGAACTTTACAGATGTTTTAAACACTCACAGAAATGTAACATTTCTTCACTCCAAAAGGCTTAGTTCAAGCAGGTGCAAAGTTCTGCTCATTTTGATGCTGTATTATCAGGTTTTGAGCTGAGCTGACAGAAAACAGCTAGCGTTTGTTTACCTGTCTAGCTACCGTTGTTACATGAGCTGACAGAAAACAGCTAGCGTTTGTATACCTGTCTAGCTACCGTTGTTACATCCAATATGAAGTCTTGTACTTTTGTTTGCCTGTGCAGGTTATTTTTATTAAATTTGTGCTGGAGGCTTGGTTCTGTCAACTGAATCTTTTGCCTACGTGCAAACAGAATTGACAAATATTGTTTAACATACATAAATACCTGACAATCAAAAAAAAAAAAAAACTAAAAGACTGCAGCAGAAATATAGTGAGTATATGACAGAATGAACTATACACGTTTTAAAAAAAACGAACTTTTAATAAAAGATGAGTGCTTTCTCAAAACTACGTTTGCTTTTTAAGATCACACTTGAAAATAAAACTACCGTCAGTTAAATAGAAAAATACAAGTCCCATTCACCTTCCCAGCCAATGGGCATACAGGCAATTAAAGTTGCTAAGTAACAGATTATTTCTGTGTAACTCAGAGCTGTCCTAATAAGATCTCTAAATTACACAAGAAATATGTGCAGCTAGGTTCACAAAGATCTCTCTACTATCTAAAAAACAAATAATATAAAATGTATATCATTATACATAAACTAATAAGGAATAATAAAAGTAAAGGTAATAACATGTTACTTCTTAAGCCTTCTCACCTTCAAGGCAGGTTGTACAGAATTGCAATAATTTAAACCATAGCCTCGATGTGCTCTCATCCTTAAAATCCGGGTCTATGTCAGAACAATGAAAACTCAAAATGTCGATCGCTCACATGAGCGAATAATCAGGAATTTGAAATCGCTGTTGTGGGAGGTTGCACCCCCCACACCCCCTGCTAAATATATATTCCTACTCCGAGATTGCACTAGAGTGAGAAAAGGGCAAATATTCCGATATTCACTGTACTGTGATCTCAAAAATCCAAAATCAACTTCCTGATTATTCGCTTATGTGAGCGATAGACATTTTGAGTTTTCGGTGATCTAAAGTAGACCCTAAAATCCAATACAGTTCAGCCCATTCCGTAACATTGATCAAGTCTCTTCTTCTAGCATTCTGATAACTTCCAACACCAAAAACATAAATGTATGCCCCAGTCCGTTCTCTATAATGTGTTTGGCAATTGCACATTGTTAGCCCTTTGCGTGCACAATACAAATGATCTCTTATTCGGTCTCGTAGGCGCATGTTGGTTTTGCCTACGTAAGAAGTATAACCGGTCAAACACTGGGCAACATACACTAAATTCTTAGTATTGCAGTCAGCCTGTACCCTCATGGTATATGTTCTCCCACTCTTTGGGTGTATAAAACTGATGACACGAGTGCCCCTTTTGCATTTCACCAACTGCCATCAGAGACCAAAGGGGGAAATGTTTATAAAAATCCTAAAGACAATGAAGGCTATGCAGTCAATATTAAAGGGGACTGATATTCACTCTCTTATTTAGGTTCATAGGTTCATACTAGGCTGTCTGCTGTAGGGCATTTATAAGCCTAGCCAGAATGTGTTTGGCTTTCGCCACCTATTTTAAATTTATTTTGCTATGCCCTTTTTCGAGGTTAGTATACTGTGCCTCTGTCTAACAGTGACACCCGGGGTAAACCTACGATCTCCCATCCACTCATCAAGATTCCTCTTGAAGAGAGTCAATGAGGGACTCTGCCTAACCTGGACTGGGATTTTATTCCAGAGTGAAGGGAGCCTCTGGGTTATGAATCTGTCCCTCCAGCATGTCCTATTTATTTCAGTGCTGAGGTTCAAGTCTCTCGAGCGCGTAGCTCGATGGGATTTGGATTTTCTGAGGTGCAGCATGTCCATTAATTCCGGGTTGGACATGGCTTTATACGTCAGGCACAGATCGCCTCTGAACAGGCGGTATGCCACTGAGTAGAGCTGGAGTTTCTTTAACCGGGCAGCATATGGCATGTGTTTGAGCCCTTTGATCCTCTTGGTGAGGTACTTTTGGAGTCTTTCCAGTTGCTGCAGGTGTCTGGTAAGGTACATCCCAAAAGGGGCATTGTACTCAATTATGGGCCTGATGAGGGATGAGTAAAGAGGCACGATGACCTCCCCTGATCTAGATGTGAATCCCTTCATGATTAGTTGGGCTATATAAAATGTTTTTCTAACCACTTTGGCCACGTGGTTATCAAATGAGAGATTGCTATCAACATGGGTCCCCAGGTCCCCAATTACTTCTTCTGTACTTAATGGATTACCACCTATGTGGTAATTTGTGGGCACTTTGTTTTTGCCAAAGGGGATGACTATACACTTTTTGGCATTTAGCTTGAGGCCATGGCTCTGGCACCAGTTGTCTGTTTCTATGAGGCCCTTTTGGAGGATGCTTGTGTCGGCTGGAGAGTCTATTATGGCGCCCAGTTTGCAGTCATCTGCGAACTTGGTCAGCCACAGTCCTTCCGTGTTGGCCTATACCTCCGAGAAATATATACCGAACAAGAGAGGTCCCAGGACTGAGCCTTGTGGGACACCACTTGTAACTGGTTTGGAGTCTGACATGGCTCCAGCAATTCTAACCATGTGGGTTCTGTCCTTGAGCCAGTTTGCAATCCATCTAGTGACATAGGGGTTTATATTTAAGCTGGTGAGCTTATCTATAATGCCCGAGTGGGGTATTGTATCGAAGGTTTTTGCGAGGTCCAGGTAGGCTGTGTGGACCACCTTCCCCTCGTCAATGGCCTTGGTGACCATTTCAAAGAAATCAACCAGGTTTAAGAGGCAGGATCTGCCCTTAACAAAGCCGAACTGGGTAGGATCCAGTGTCTGTAGGTCCCCAATATCTTTATTTATGAGGTCCTGTATTTCATTCAGTATTTTATCTTTATTTCATTCAGTATTTACACAGAGTCTAACAGATCCCTCTCCCAGGGCCAAGAGAAGGACTCTAAAGTTTCCCAACACTCCCATAAATGTAACTGAGGGAGGACAAAGTTCAAGAAATCTTTGTGGTCTTTGGAATACAGGACTAGTTCAAATAGTTCATGGAACAGAAATTTTAAAATTTCTGGACATTAATGAACCTTTGGTAGTTAATTTAACTGAGAATGTGGTTGCTGCTAAGGTGCTGGCTTTCTTTAACTATGGTCTGAATTTCATTCATTCCATTTTTTTTTCCCATTTACCAGTCAGTTATGGAATTGAAATGTTTTGCCATTTGCTTAATTTAAAAGCACAGTATTACAATATTATAGCAATAACCCACGCCTGGGTGTGGGTAATGCTGGATTTACCCACGGTTGGCGTGGTTTGGTCCCGAGGGCGAAGCCCGAGGCACCAAACAAAGACAACCGTGGGTAAATCCAGCATTACCCACACCCAGAAGTGGTTATTGCTATATTAATGCCATTATTTAAGAAAAGAAATAATTACTTTTCTTAAATAATGGCATTGTATAATGCCTCTTTGCTGCCCTTCCGCACCTGTCTGGTGTTCCGCGGCAGTTCTGATGTACTGCGCATGCCTACGCAGTACATCAGAGCTGTGGGCAAAAGCAACGGAGAACGCAAGTTCTCCATTGCTGACTGTCTCGCTATGTTAAATGGGTTTAACATAGTGAGACAGCTTTAAAATAAGCAACGGAGATCTTCGTTGCTTATTTTAAAGCTGTCTCGCTATGTTAAACTCATTTAACACAGCGAGACAAGTTTAAAGCAACGGAGATCGCAAGATCTCCGTTGCTTACATATGTCGCTATGTTAAAGGAGTTTAACATAGCGAGACAGCTTTAAAAAAAGCAACGGAGATCTCCGTTGCTTTTTTTAAATCTGTGTCGCTATGTTAAACTCTTTTAACATAGCGAGACAGTGTTTTATACTAACGGAAAAAGTCCGGGCGACCGGACCTTTTTCCGTTAGTATATTGAGGGATTTACAACGGGCACGCTGGTTGGGCTGGCCAATCAGCGTGCACGTTTTTAGGGTAGGCATTGTATAATAAAGAAGTTTGTAGCATGACTGATGGATTAAGTTCATACAGTCTAATTTTAATCCATCATATCAACCTGATTAATTTTCAAACAGCTTGTGTTAATTAAAGGATTTAAAAAACCACAGAGGTGAAATGTTTAAACTGTCTTATTTATAACTTCCCTCATTCTCAACAAGGTGCATTCTATTATTTATGTCAGAATATTCCTGATGTTCTAACACAGGCTGATAAGGGGGGGTGCAGTGGTGATATGGGATAAATGGTATTACATGATATAAGTGGTAAGACATCTGAACTATGCAAAATTTTACCATAAACTATTACCGGCCCCTCCTCCTGAATTTCAGGGAAATTGTCCAGTTTCTCACAGTAAGTGTCACAAATAAAGTGATATACACTGAGATAAGAACAGTTGGTTTCTGAAACCAGCAGCCAAAGATTTTATCTGCTGCCAAAAATACACAAAACCTACCAGGTGTAGGACAAAAGTATCTCCTTTGAGAAATGCTTGAATTTTATTTAAAACCTCTTTTGAGTACTGCAACTTCTAAACTCAAGAATCCAACTGAGTTTTCAGTTTTGATGAAAGATTTAAGGATGGCATATAAAGTACCTGTCCTTGCACACAAGATGTATGAAGTTTATATCTGTAACACCTGAAGTCGGACTGCAGGCAGTAGATGTTTTTGGCTAACTTTGTGCTTCTTGCTCGAATGATTTTTTAGGGGTTTCTTCTTACAAATATTGGAAATAATTTTGAACAAAAATGTATTTTAATTTGAGAGTAAAAGCTATCTACAATTAAGGGTTATTGCTATGTTTGCACCTATTTATGCAGACCTCTTAATGTTGCCTGTTTTTGAGTACTGTTATATTTATTATGATGCTTCATATTAATTTTTGCCCAGGATAACAGTACAGCATAATTTCCTGATGACTGTTAGTGTTTATGGAAAGATATTTGAACTTTCTGCTTTTATAAAATATTTGAGCAATCATCATAAAGGGATTTATTTCACAGCAAACTATAGCCTATCTTCTGTAGAATGTCTGGATATTAATGCCATAAAACTACCTGATGGTATTGTTAAAGCTACTTTATATCAGAAACCCTTTGCAAGATATGCACTTTTGTCTGCCAGGATTTGCCAGCCCAGTTTTATGAGAAACATTCTGACTTCCATTGTCTTAGGCTGTGTAGAATTTGCAGTAATGCCACTGAGCTTACATTTCTTGGATAATACCCAAAATTGTTTTTTGTCCAGGAGATCTAGTGAGGATATAGTGTCTCTTGCTACAACATGAGCTGAAAATACCTGCATAGGAGAGGTCCTACAATGTCGACAGAGGATTACTGAGAAATAATGGGATTTAAGGTACATGTTGACATATGGAATCAATATCAATTTCATTAAGAATATTATATGTGACAAATGGTATGCATTAACATCAAACTTCTGAACAATGTTTAAGTTTGCCTATAGGAAAGGGAAGGCTATAGGTTTTGTTTTAGCCAGTCGCAAGACACCCCCTTTCATATTTCAGCTTCAATCAACCTAACTGGTGGTAGCCCATGTGGACATTGTAATGTTTGCAGGATTATCTGTAAGGCTAGTCTTTTCTCTCCAGTTAACAGTAAGGGGTACTTAAAATCTCATTATGTGTAACACGGAAAATGCTTGATCTATATGTGGGGCCTTCTACGAGAGGCACACCTCTTGACATTTTTAGGTAGTGGGCCTCACTCTATTTGAATGATTTGAGGCGCAGTGTACAAGCATAAATTAATACATCCCACTGCATATTTTATGTTAATTGGTAATGACATAATTCTCACAATTTAACAAAGCCTGAGGTTAAGGTGACATTTGGTAGGTAATAAAGAGTTTGGATAATAAATTTGGGTGTTTAATACTAACTTGGACTAAATAAAGTATTGCAACTTCTGAATTAGGAAGGCTTTCATAGTATTAAAAGTTCTGTGAACATCTTACCACTTGATGGCAGAAGTAATTGACTTTCATTCACAATACATTTTCAGGAACTTGTGTGACTGAAAGGCTTTTGAAAGGTGCTTCTTGTGTAGCTTTCACCACTTTATGGCATGTGTGATTTGCAATATTCAAAATATGTTGAGCATTTTTATGGGGTTTCTTGTATGCATTTGGATTATGTTCAGAATTTCATTTAAATAATACCCAGTTGGAAAGTCTTTCAGCAATAATCTCCAAAAGTAATGGCAGGAACTTCTGTGGTTGGAAGGCATCTTTCACCACCGGATGGCAGCAGTGACTTGTTGCTATATTTAAAATATATTTAATGAGTTCATAATGGGTTCATAGGTGTGTACTAGGCTAATGGCCCTGGAGCCTTTACAAGCCTAGCCCATAGGATTATCCTGGCATCGTGCCACCTGAACTTAGTTCCTATTTCCTCTGTCGAGTAGAGCCACTGTAGTGCTCCCCTGGGTGAATTTTCTATTTCCCATCCACTCAAAATTCCTCTTGAAGAGGGCCAGTGAGGTGCTCTGCTTGACATGTATGGGAAGTCTATTCCACAGCATGGGCAGTCTCTGGGTTACGAACCTGTCCCTCCAGCATGTTCTGTTGATTGTGGTAATGAGGCTGAGGTCTCTGGAGCATGTGGTGTGGAGGAATATTTAGTACTTTTATGAATTTGAATGGAGTTTCTTGTATGTATTTGGATTTTGTTGGTGAATGTCATTTACATTTCATGTTGGAAGTTTATTTTCATGAATAACATTGATCGATAAAAGCCTGTAACAGTTTATAATGATACTGTTTTGATTTTCAAGTAATTTCTTTGGCTTTAGGAGGTCAGCTGATATATATTTTAAGAGAAATTTGATTAGAGTTAACAGATGCAATTATGAAAGCCAACAGGCTAAAACCTGGTTATTCTGTTAATATCTGTTGTCATTGTACTGATCTAGGTAAAACTAGATTGTTAAAACTTCAAGGTGCTGGTTTGTTTCTTCAGTGCTGGTATGTATATGCATCATTATTGCTACAAGACCACCAATAAAAAGGAATATTTCATACTAGTAGGAAATTAGACAGTAGCCTGGAAATGATTCAACTTTATTTTTTGATTTTCTTTTCGTTTTATGTAGAAAAAAATCTTAGAGAAAAAGGATGAGGCTTAGTACAGTTACTAAAGCATAAATATAAGCATTTATTTCAAGTTCAGATTAAGGAAGACACTGAATTGGTGATGGTAAAAAAGAAGGCAATGGTACTAAATATGGAACAATTAAGAAATTGCTAATTGGTGGCAAAACCACAAAAACATTGTTATAAAAATGCTTTAACTAAAAACTTTACTATATATATCTAGTTTGATAAAGGAGACACACCCACAATATCAAAGCTTTTGTATTGAGAGGATATTATAAAGAGAAGAACTATAGAAAGCATTGCTGAACACAATCCCTCTTTTTTTTAGACTTTCCTAGTGTTATGAAGATATGCCTTAAAACTAAATATTTTTGCTCATCTAGCCATATTTCATGAAGGAAGGACAGAAAAAAAAACTGTCACAGTAAGTAGTACATTGCTGCATGCTACTCTTTCTGTATCCACCCATAGACTAGATTTTTTAATTGCACTTAGATGGGTAAATGCTGTATAAAGCTAAAAAATAACCATGGAAAAACTAAGACACTCATTCATTTAGAGGGTGTAAACAATTAAGGGCTTCAGATTGTTACAAGACATACTTAATAACAAAGGTTTACTT
The DNA here is from genome assembly GCF_019279795.1 of Protopterus annectens. Classification (NCBI taxonomy): domain Eukaryota; kingdom Metazoa; phylum Chordata; order Ceratodontiformes; family Protopteridae; genus Protopterus; species Protopterus annectens. Next base: position 1,026,161,679 of record NC_056748.1, on the reverse strand, counting down.
TTAATAACTTCTGACTTAAGAGAACATGTATTTAAAATTATAAGATGAAGGAACAGGTAACTGGAGCAAAATGGCACTGCTTTTATCACAGAGAATATGGAGTGTCAGATGAGGGATGGTAATACTGGGAGAATGAAAGTATATGTGGACAGACTGTTATTGTGGAACTGAAACAATAAGGAAGATTGTAAAACTTATCTATTAAAATGTAACACTGATGTATTTGCTGTTTGTTGTGTATTTTAAATGTATTCATTTTGTGACGTGCCATAGCTATACTTCACTTTCTTAGATTCCCATAGCTATACTTCAACCACTTTCTTAGATATGCAGATTTCCAAGGACACCAACAATAAAAGAATCACCACTGATCTATTCAGGAAACCAACAAGGGTTAACTTATTACTCCACAGTAAATGTCTACATCCTATAAAAAACAAGTATAATGTAGTGAAGTCCCAGGGCTATAGATTAGCTAGAATTACCACAAAGATGGATCCATTTTTGAGAAACCTGAACAACTTAGAGAATGATTTTCTAGTGAGAGGCTATGAAAGTCAGATGTTAAGACATCCTGAAATCCATTACAGAACTGAAAAGGACTGAAGCACCTTCACTCGACCTCCCCAGTAGGAGAATGTTAAGAAATTCCACAGAGAATAACAAATGTAAAAATAGCACTGCATCCTGACATACACTTTGGATTATCACAGTATAAAAATGTTACTGAAGAAAACTGGGCCATTGTCACAGGAAACCCTTTTCTGATTAACATCTTAGGTGAAGCCCCATCCTTTGTTAGTTTAATCGAAGGCTAGGAACATTAGAAGTTTTGTTCAATTTAAACCTAGACCATATGAGAGAAACACTAAAAGATGTGAAGCTAATTCTACATTTTGTATATTTATAAAGCAAGGTGATAGTTTGTATTGCCCTTATTTAAAGAAAATCATGAAGACCAGTGCAGGGGATGACTGTAACACTACAAAAGTAATTTACAGGGCACAGTGCAATGAATGTGATGCATTCTATGTGGGCAAGACTGTAAATAAACTTAAGTGCAGGATTTTATTTCATCTGTCAGAAATCCGCTCTGGATGTAAAAATAATGCACTAGCCAAACACCTTTCTCTTCATAAAAGACGCACAGGTTTTAAGTTCCAGATCCTGGATCGCATAGACATGGGTGATCTTGAAGGGGACATCCTGAATATACTGGAGAAACATGAACTTGTGTCAATTAAAGCTGAACTCTCTTAGGAAGCCTGGACTAAACTACTACTGTTCAATTAAAAGTGTACTGGAACTTAGAAAATTGTCACATTGTTTACATGACTAATTTTATTTTATTTTATTCTACCGGTTGGTTTTAAATACCATGTTAAATCAGTTTTAATTTAAGTGCATATTTTGTTTCCATCATACATTTTTTCTTCTTTTTTTTCTTTTTCTTGTTCTATTTTTTTCCACTTTATTCGAAATGATGTGTAATAATACTTACTAATTATACAATAATATTTTTATAGATAGTTTTTAGGGTTCTTGTACACAGACCTGAAGAAGTCTAGAAGGACGACAGATATCTTTAATAGGTTATGAAAATAGAATATGATTTTTATAATTGATTTTTTACATGCAAAGTGTATATGTATATATTTTTTGATTGCCAAATGGACTAAGGTTGAAATATTTCCAGCCATGTAGTATATTGTCTTGGATAAAATCACAGACTTAATAATCTGGTTAAATAAGAGGTGCCACATCATTATAAATTTTATTTAAAGTACATAAGGGTTATATTATTATGACAGCTACTAAGTAGGGCAGGACCAGCTCGAATGTCACACTAATGGGTGAAGGGATGCGAATTTAACATGTGTACCAATAACACTTTGTTTTACAGCACAATAAACCACTCCCTTGCCTGATAAAAAGTATATATATATATTTAGAAAGCTTGTGAGAAAACTATTACTCTGTTAATTTTGTTTTACTTGGATCGCTTGTCTGTGTACTTAATAAAGGATTTTCGACTGGAAACAGACTGCCTGCCTTGCTTGGGTTACTTTTGAATACTTAATTCTGTACAATATTTCATATTATATTTTTTTTTATTTAAGAAGAGTTTAAGTTCGCTACTTCTACTACTATTGTTTGATCTGATAAATATACAGTGATTAACTAGAGATATAAGGACTGAACTTCTTCCACACAGAGAAGTTTATTACATTGTTTTGTTTTAAATTCACTACTGTGCTACCATCTTAGACAACTATGATAGGTTGGATATTTGTACAAAATAGTCCAGTAACCGGAGATCTGAATAACACAAACATGAATGTTGGCAAATTATGGAAGAAGCTGGATAAAACCTAAAGATTGCATATGTGCTCATAGATTTCCATCTTGATATATCAGACACTGTGAGAATGAACATTTTGGCCCACTTCTCTCTCTTGTATATGAGTTCATCCAAAAAAAATCTCATGTCAGACTAATGTAAATGTTGAAAAAAAAAAAGTAAAACTCTGTGGCAGTCAAAACCACTAAAGGCAGATATGGGAAAGGAGAATGTGTTACTTTTTGTATCTACTACCAAAGGACTGAGGCTGAACACTAGGGCAATCTCATGACAAGAAAGCTTTAATGTGTGTTTTTCTGATTGGTCAGTGGCCTGTTTTGCTGCTTAGTCAGTTTCTCTGCCTGTATAAAGTCATCTTCACAGACTATTAAATGTTTTGCTTCAATCCAGTGAGATCCTAGCACAGATAAATACTGTGTATTGATAGATGGCACCTCTCTTAGTTATTTAAGTATGCTGCTTCTGTATTGCCATATTATTTATTGCAACTTTGCAATTTATCATTGTAAAGTTTCTCTGCATTTTAACTATCTCAGCTGCTTGTTTTCTGCACTGTAGCCATTTTTCAGGGAGGTGTTTGCTACTTGATTTGTTGCTCTTTCTGCACTTTCGGCTGACTGTTGTGTGATTTTACATTAAGAAAGCTTCAGTCGGCACTGTAGAGGCAGTAGAGAGTAGGCTAATCTATTCTAAACTTCAGAATTACAGAAGAAAGCTTTGTGTTTTTTTGTGATTGGCCAGAGAGTTATTTTGTTTGCTTAGTCAGTTTCTCTGCCTGTATTAAGTCATCAAGTTTGCGCCACACTGTTCATCGTACAGTGGCAGTCTGTTGTGCTCTGCTTAGAATCTTAAGGTTTCTGTAAAAACTATCCCTAACAGTTCCTGAGCATGTATTTGCTAGACAAACACCAGGTTTGAGTGAAGATGGACAATTTTTGGGAGATCAGTCTAAAACTGTACTTGCTACCCAAGTACCATCCTACCAAATCTATTCCCCTTCACAGGTTATACAAAGAAAAGCATAAAATCATATGTTCTTCTCATGCTCTCCACACACACACACACACACACACACATATATATATATATATATATATATGTGTGTGTGTGTGTGCGTGGTGTGTGCCTTCTATGGAAGGTTGGGCGCCAGGCTGGCAACTTGACACCGTAAAACTCTATTGCCAATCATGAGCGGACAGATGATCCACTGTGGCGACCCCTAACCGGGAAAAGCCAGAAGAAGAAGGTGTGTGTGTGTGTGTGTGTGTGTGTGTGTGTGTGTGTGTGTGTGTGTGTGTGTGTGTGTGTGTGTGTGTGTGTGTGTGTGTGTGTGTGCAATCACGAATGCAGGGAAGGGGAAACAAAGTGCACGGAACGCACCACATATATGAATAAAACATTTCATCACTTCAAAAACTTAAAATAATATTTTATTTCACTTTATTGGTACCATAAACCCATAACAGACCCAGGGTTTTACCAAAAGGCTTTTTCAATGTTGTGGAAACACCCACAAAACATTTAAGTTAAGACTACAAAACTGGTGAAACCAATCACATGTAGCAAATAATCAATCTGTTAAAACACTTGAGATTCTTTTTTAGAGAAACCATTTTCACTAAAAAACAATTTAGATAATAGCATTTAAAAAATAAAAAAAAAAATACTTGATATTTGTATAAATACATCTTAAAGTGCAATTCAATTTGATATGTACCCAAACATTAATTACATATTATAAAATTCCACTTTTAAAGTAATTACTATGTCAAATTAAGCAGATATTCATTCAAAACTCTTCACTCAATCCAGACTTCAACAAAGTCCCTAAAGTGGCTGTCTGTTTACTCTCTATATGATTAAGCTTTTCATGTTTGATTTAGCATAATTACCTGATACAAGATCTATCCTAATAAAAGAAAATTTGGCAGTAGTATGCTGTATTAAATGTTTGTATAGGGGGCTATGTTCCCTTTTACACCTCATGTTACTTAAATCTGTGACTATCCTAGGCTTCCATGGGACCAAAGTTTGACCAACATAAAAACTGTTACAGTGGCAAGTTAACATATAAAGAATCCATGGTGTATTCAGGTGTTTAAACCTATTATTTCAAGCACCAGAGTAGTATTAACCAAAATTAAACATATAGTTTTAACTACCTGGAAAGCAGTAAACACATTTGCCACAGGGTGGACAACAACACAATTCATAATTACACTGCTGCTGCTGTTTGTTCCCAAACATACCCAGAAAGATGTTGTCTCAAGGAGTTACCATTCCTGTATCCAAATATGCACCTTTCTCCCACTCTTCCCCACCAGGAAATGTCATTTGTCACAATAGCCCAATGTCTCTGTACAATATCCTTGCTCTTAAACATATTGGAACCATAGGTTAAAATGAACCTAGTTCTGCATTCCTATGGTTAAGTCCGACTGCTGTATATGTGTTTCTCCCCTGGGTATTGTTCCAACTTCCATTTTAACCTGTCAAACTGCTTTTCTGATCATATTTCCTCCCAATGAAGCAAGTAACCATTTTTTTACTTGTCTATCATAGGGAGAGATTGTCAATATTGCTCCCTTTAAGTCTTAAAAATTGGTGATATTATTCATATGTTAGAGGTGACAGCTATCAGATTGTAGCAAAAAGATTCCTGTGGTATGGTTTCTTATATACTGTGGTAGGAGTGTACCATCTATCAGCTTTGTCACTGAAATACCAAGAAAATACTTTTCAAATAAATCAAATTGGTCCTTAGATTTCATTCCAAAACTTTTGAAATTCAAAAATGTAACAAAAACCTTCAATTCATCAACCCCTCCCTTCCCATATCATCAAGGTAATGAAACCGCATCAGTATATCCCCATATATCTATTATTATTAGCATTCAGTATAATTATTTCCTCCAAATACCACATAAATTCAGTATATCTGGGGCAAAATAGCTCCCGTTGCTGTGCCACTCATTTGTAAATAACACTCATAATGGAAAAGAACACATTTTTGGTTAATAGTTGATGTAACATATCTGACAAAAATTCATTTAAAGCCAAAATCATATTTGCTAAAACTTGACAAAACACTCTTGACTGCCTCTATTCCACCTTCATGGGGAATACTAGCATATATGTTATATAGGGTCTACCTGTTATTATCGAAATGTCACTTGCCTGAAAGTCGCATTCACGAGATGATTTATTTTAATGAAAACCCGGATCACCGGAGTCTATCTCTGGGAAATAACCACTTGGCAACCATGTTGAATTTTGCCCTTTTCTCCACTATAGTGCGATCTGCAGCCCCCCTCCCACTTGGGTGGGTTTGATTTGTAGCCTCCCCCACTTGGGTGGGTTTGATTTGCAGCCCCCCTCCCCCCCCACTTGGGTGGGTTTGATTTGCTTTCGTCTTTTTATTTTTTTGGTGGTGAAGTGGTTAGTTTTATGGAGTGACATTGAGGTGATTCGGTTTTTCATTTAAATAACGTTTTCGTCAAAGTTGTCTTGTGGATGTGTTTCTCAGGTAATGACATTTCGATAATACAAGGAAGACCCATTATACAATGAATTAACATCCAAAGTAACCAAATATAAGTGGTGCTTTTTGTTTTTTTTTTTTGTTACAACTTTCCTTTTCATAACATTCAAAACTTGTGTGTTGTCATTAAGTCTAGCTGGAATCTGAGACAAAAGTGGCTTTAAATGGTATTTCAAAAAGGCCAAAGCAGACTCCATCAAGGAAACCCCTTCCAGGTGGGGGAATAATATTTTTATGTATTTTCTGGCAGAAAATATATTGTTGCGGATCTTCCACTTACATTGTACCCTTTGCTTATGTTATTTTGCCTTCAACTGCCTTTATCAAAAGTTCATCCAGTTGTTTAAATAAAGAAGGATCAATAAACAGGCACCCAATTACTGGGTACAGAAGTATAATTTTCCTAACCTCTTTGTCACATATAAACTCCTCCCCACCTTTATCTTTTCCTGTAATGACCACATTCTTATTTTCTTTCAGAAACTGTAAAGCATCTTTTTCACATCTGGATAAATTCTGGATCATAGAAAGTTACCAGGCTATTGGCCCTGAGGCCCTTACAAGCCTAGCTAAGAATTTAACCCATGTTCCAACAAGTCAGCACCCAAAGCCTCTGTCTAGCAGGGACACAGGTGGAATCCCAGTGGTGTATTTTCCGTTCCCCATCTAGTTATCCAGGTTGCACTTAAAAAGGGTTAATGAGGTACTCTTCTTGACATGGAGAGTGAGTTGATTCCACAGAAGGGGAGTCTCTGGGACACAAATCCATCCCACCAATAAGTCCTGTTGATGTCACAGACCAGCTTGAGGTCACACGTACTGTTTACTCAAGTGGAGCTTGACTTGCAGATATGCAGCAGTCCTATCAAGGAGGAGTGTGAGATTGCTCTGAGGAGTTCATATGAGACTGAGTAGAGGGACAGGGCTTTTAGCCCATCTATGTAGGGTAGATGTTTGAGGCCCTGGACTCTCCTGGTGAGGAACCCCTCTGTGTTCTCTTCAGCTGCTGCATGTGCTTTGTGAGGTACATGCTGGGACAGTGTACTCAATAATGGGTCTTATAAGGGAAGAATACAGGGATGTTATGACCTCCTTGTCCCTGGATGAGATGCCCTTCCTAATTAGGTGGGCCAGGTAGAAAGCTTTCCATACATCAGAGGCAATATGGTGGTCAAAAGTCAGTTTGCTATCAACCTGACTGCCAAAGTCCCTCACAACTGACTGCATGCTTAGGACCTTGTTATTAATGTGATAATTTGTGGGAATGTCACTCTCCCCAAATGGGATGATGATGATGCATTTTTTGGCATTCAGTCTGAGGCCATGTTTCTTACACCAGTCATTTTTTTGGGTGAGACCCTCTTGGAGGATGTCCACATCACTAGGAGGTGGCTTTCTCTATTTTGACTAGGTGGGTTCTGCCAGTAAGTCAATTTACTACCCATCTGGTAACATACGGATTGATGCCTAGTTGAGAGAGTTTATTATACCTGAGTGGGGAATAGTATCAAAGGCTTTGGCCAGGTCTAGGTAGGTGGTTTGCACCACCTTCCCCTTGTCCATGGCTTTGGTGACTGTCTCAAAGTTGACCATATTTAACAGGCATAACCTCCCCTTGTCAAAAACAAACTTTGTGGGGTTGAGTGTTTGGAGGTTGCCACTGTCCTAGTTAATGAGGCCCATGATCCATTCCATGACTTTGCAGGTCAAGCTAGTTAGGCTGATGGGTCTATAATTTCCTGGATTGATGGACACTCTACCGTTGTGCAAAGGGATAACAGTGGCTGTCCTCCACTCAGCTGGGAAGAAGGTGGTACTTGGGCTTTGGTTGAAAAGGGTGCTTAATGGTGCTGCAAGTTCCTGCCTCTGTTCATGTAGGATGCTGCCTGGGATGTTATCGGGTCCCATGGAGGCTGTATTTTTTGCCTTTGAGAGGGCAATTATGGCTTGCTCCACAGAGATAAGGGGAAGGGGACAGATGCCATGGATATCCTGATTTACTGACAGAGGGGTGAAGTTTTTGATGAAGCTGTCTTCCAGCAGGTTGGCTAAATCTACGGTGTTTGTGTATGTGGTGTCCTTGACCACTATTTCTAGGCAGATCTGAGTGCTTCCTTTGAGACTGCGGACATATGTGAAGGAGGCCTCATGATTGTCTTTAGTAGATGTGGCCAGTTTGTACTTGGTTTGCTTTGGAGGATTTCACTAGTGCTCTTATTTGCTTGTTCAGGCTAAGGAGAGATTGCTTCCAACTAGGCACCTGCTCCTTCTTGGTCCAGGACAGCATTTTTTTCCTTTTATTATACAGTTTATTGTAGAAGTCCACCAGACAGGTTTACTCTTCCTTAAGGAGGAGGATTTTGACCTGTCGGGTATTCCTGATTCCATGCAGCTATATAAATGCTCATATAGTACTTTGGTGTACATTTGGAAATTTATGCCAGTTCCTGCGGAGGGGGCTGTGAAGCTGTTCATACCTTCCCTCAGGAGGTTGTAATCGCTTTGGAGAAGCTTTTATGTTTGACCCTACCACGGGGGTGGGGGGTCGGGGGAGATGGTGACTTCAAAAGGGATCGCTTTGTGGTCGGATCTTACCAGGGAGGATGAGACTGTAGGGATGCTGCAGTGGTTACTCATGTTGGTTAATACCAAGTTCAAGATATTATTACTTCTTGTGGGGGTGAAGACCAGCTGGCCCAAGGCATTTGCCTTGACAAAATCAAGGAATCTCTGGGCAATTTGTGTTTTGGCATGATAGTTCGTCCAATCTATGGTTTGATGGTTAGTCACCCTGGATCAGGGTAAAGGGTTGAATCTTGATAGATTCGATGAGATGGGGGAGTGGGCATCTTGAGTCAAAGTTGGGGGCCTGTAGCTAGCTATGATTTGAATAGGTGTCTTGTCAATGGTTAACTGCACCTGGAGCGTCTCCTATGCTTCATACTGTTTGATCAGCCTGGAGGTGTGTATGTCTTAAGTATATTTAGGAGTGGCCTCATGTCATCTGATGCCCTAGGCAAAAAGGCTCCACAGTGCCCCATACCACACCACCCAGTGCCCCCATCCTGGTCTACCTGCACCAAATAAATACTGGAAAAGTGCCCCTATTAGAGCGGCGCCCTAGGCAGCTGCCTAGTTGGCCTATGCCTAAGGCCGGCTATGAATACATATATAGATATATATATATATATATATATATATATATATATATATATATATATGTGTGTGTGTGTATATGTATGTATGTGGATTCACTTCAAAACACTGAAACTTCAAAATCTTAAACTCAAAACACTGAAAACACATATACTGAGTTTAAACAACATAAATCATAGCACTTTCCACCAAGTGTAAGTGGGGGGGGCAAGCCCCCCTGCACACCCCCCCTGTGGGGGGTGCCCCCCACCCCCCCTGCTACTTGTATATATCAACTCCAAAATTGCACTTCACTACACTAAGTGCATTCTTGGAATTGATATATTTAAGTAGCAGGGGGGGTGGGAGGTGCAGCCCCCCACATGGGGGGTGCAGAGGGGCTTGCCCCCATCTTACACTTGGTGGAAAGTGCTATGATTTATGTTGTTTTAAACTCAGTATATGTATGATGTGTTTTCAGTGTTTTGTTGAGTTTTCAGTGTTTTAAAGTTTCAGTGTCTTGAAGTTTCAGTGTCTTGAAGCTTTCTCATTTTCAGTGTGCTGAGTTTTCAGTGTTATGAAGTGAATCCATATATATATATATATATATATATATATATATATATATATATATATATATATATATATATATAGAAACTCCACCTCCTTTTGCTTTGCTGCCTACAGTTTGGGGCCTGAATGTATGATAGTATGAGCAACTTGGTATGGCTGGGGTGCTCTCCACAGCTTTGAACCAGGTTTCTGTGACTGCACAAATGTCAGCATCTTCCAAGGTTAAGAATGATTGCAGTGAGTTCAGTTTCATGTTTAGACTCCTAGCATTTAGCAGCATTACCTTTAATTTGTGTTTTGATGAAATGTTCGTGTTGGTAGTTTTGACCTCATAGCACTGCCTAAAAAAAGGCACTATAGGGGAGGCAAGAGCCTTTGCCAGAAGCCCAAGGGAGATAGATGTAGGCCATCTCTGGCAAAGCATAGTGGTCTGTTGATCATGTCTTCCTAGGCTGACAGGTACTGGATCCCCTTAGAATGACACCAGAAACTAAGCCAACTGTTAAAATCAATCATTTTGTGTTTATACTGAGGCATTATTCTGGGATTGTGGCACCTGGCAAACCACTAACTGTGACATTCTCCTTATCCAGCCAGCTGAGGGACACATCTGTGTGTCTCAAAATGGAGTCTCCTATGACTAATATGTTGGGTTTATGGTTGAGCCTTAGTGGCTGAGACACAGGTGTGTGGAATATATGTGGTGGGCTGTGGAGCTCACGGGTGTTTTTGCATTAGAGGCAAATTGTTTTTATTTTATTATTTTTTTTAAAACAAAGTGGCATCATTCTGTATTAAATTTTTCTTAACCAAATTTTCAAAGTTTCATATACATTAACCTTAACCATTCCTGCATCAAATCATGATCGACATGCAATTTTTCCAGGAATTTTCTGTACTTGCTACAATATTTATGCCTTTTCCACTTCTCTTGCCTTCTGAGTTGATCCTCCTCCTTATATTCTTCTGTTTTTTGGCATCCTTAGTTGCCTAATTTTTGTCTACTTTTGGTTTGTTTTCCATTTCCACTTGACACTGATATGCTTCTGCTTAAACTAAGCAGGGAAGTCCTCTTAGACTTGTCATGCTTTAAAACTTTCACTAAGTTTGGATCTTGTGAGGTCAACAGATATGTATGCAGTCCCACAATTGGATATCTATGCCTCTTTCAGACTGCACCATATATAATCTTGGTATACATTGATTTTGATATACCATATGATAAGCATTACGCATTTTTCTTGTTTTCCTGTCCAACTGATCAATACCTTTTGGGGTCAGTCACCCCAAATCTGTAAGTTAGAACAGGAAGAGCAAGTTTGTATATAGCTTGGACTTTTCCTAGATGTCAGGGCTGTTTTCAATATTAGTTTTAGTATTCTAAAATATTCCTTACTAAGTTTGCATTTGTTCATGTTTTATTGTCGAAGCTTAAACGATTCAAAAAATATTGCACACACCCTCCTGCTCAATTTCCTTTTATCCCATTCCTGTCCCAGACTATTTTCTTGGTGCTGCAGCTTTCTTTCTTTAAATGTTAATTCTGCACACTTATCAAGACCAAATGACATTATTATATAAATTGTGAAAGTTTTTAACCACTTGCAGTTTTGCTTTCAGCTCCTTCTCCTGATGAACTAGTCATCCACAAAAAGAAAATGGGAAGTCTTTACATTTTTTCTTTTTTTTTTTTTCTGGGAGCCAAATTCTAACATTGATATAATCTGGAGGGTCAGAGCAGCTATGACAGAGAGTCACCCTGGAATATCCCCCTTTGAATTTTTTTTCCCTGGGATGATAATTTGCCATTTGTCATACCTTAATTGCAAAGTGGTTTGCCACTTTGTTCATGGCCATTGTAATGTAATTGATCAATGTAGGATGCATCTTACACATCTGTAAGCACCCCTGTATCCATGAATGTGGGATGCTGTTAAATGCTTTTTTTTGTAATCTAGCCATGCCATAATTAGAGCCTTCCCCTTTTTACAGTTCTCCATTATGACTTTAACAACAAATGATCCTTTGCTCCATATGACTTTCTTTTGTTACCCTTTTGTTCTAGTACAGTGATTGAGTTTTCTTCTAAATGACTATAAACTCTGTTGGCATCAGTTCTAGGATATCGTTTGTACATCATGGGAAGACAAGGTATTGGTCTATAGTTTGTAGGATGGCTTGTAGGTTCACTCTTAAGGAAGAGTATTGTTTTTCCTGTTAAGCAGGCTGGTGTCTCTCTGGGATGTGCATATAAGTAGTTCTTACTCAGGGTTAAATCATCATGCAAAGATGTTAATACTTTTAGCCAGAAATTGGGTACTGCATCTGGATCTGGGGTTTTCCAATTAGGAGCTTTTCTTATTTTTGTTTCAATTTCCCTGGCCATTACTTCATCCCATTTCATATCCTGTTCATTTGAACTTCTTACTGTTTCTTTTACTTTTTCTATCCATTCAGCATCTTTATGTTCTACAAGGTGTCCATAAATATTTCTCCAAAATGACCATATTTCTTCCTTTTTTTGATTGTGTTTCTATTCCTACTGTTGCTTCCCAGTTCTCTAAAACATTTTGGGTCATTAATGAATTGCTTATTTTGTACTTTTCCTTTGTTTATCTTTGTTTTTCTGCCTGTGCTGATATATTTAGCTTATTTGCAGTAGTGTATGAAGGACCCTGATCTGTTCTGATACTATGCATTGCTTTTCTCACATCTAAGTATTTTTGTTGATTTGTTCCCTGTTTTATACTGTAACAATGACTGTTATTGTCTCAATTGATTCATAGTTTTCTCTGTGTGATGCTTCCATGATGACATTGTATTTCTTTCCTTCCTTTCCCTTATTGCTCTGCATTTTTAAGAATTTATCTGTTAATTTAGCTACATGGTAGTGCATCTTATTTACTTCTGTCATATTACATGAATTTCTGTTAACAGTCTTGATTACCTTTTTATCTTGTTCATCTGTTTTATCAAACTGCTGACATGTTGGGTCTTGTTTATTTTCAGTAATATGTCTTTCATTGATCTTAATGTGTCTATCTGTCTCTATTAAATTAAGCAACTCTTCCCGTAGATCATTTTCTTCTAATTGGCGTATCACTCCACAACATTGACTGTGTCAGAGTTCCCACTGTTTCCTGCTTCTTCCCTTGCTGTGCAACTCCAAGTGAACTTTGTACTGGTGTCCTACTGAAGATTCCAGAACATCTTCATGTGGCAAATGATCAGATGCTTCCCATTCCACTTGTTTCTCCTTTCAAATATGTTTCTTTACTATGCCCATAGTTCTTCTTCAGATATCACCCGCTCTATCATGCTCTTACCCGAGTTGGACTGTCTACACTAAATCCTCACTTTGGAGGTAATCCATAACTTCAGCTTCTATTTCTTTAACTTTTCCATTACTAATCCTCTTTTCTACTTTCCCCTCTTTTTCTTATTTTTTGTATTGTGAAATGTTCAATATCCTGATGCTTTTGCTTGTATTTCTCTTCAAATATCTTTAGTGCTGCTTTTTATACTGATTAGATTTGCTTTCTTCTTTGCATAAATATTGCACCATATTAAATCTTTTCCTTTATTATGCCCATATTTCTTCAGATGTCTCCTGCTCCACCCGTTTCTCCTTATTTTGTGGACTCACTGTTCCATCATGCTGTGACATAACTTGTTAGACTTTCTACATTAAATTGTTAACCCTGCAGGTATTCCATAACTTCAGCTTCTATTTCTATACAAACATTCACTACACCATACTACTGCCAAATTTTCTTTCATTTGGATGACCTTAGTTATACTAAATCAACCAAACATGATGAGCTTAATCTTATGGAGAGAAAATGGATACTCACTTTTATGGGCTTTGTTGAAGCCCAGATTGAATGAAGAGTTTTGAATGAATATTTGTTTAATTTGACAAAGTAATAATAATTACTATTCTAAACGTGTAATTTTATATGTCATTTATTTTTGGGTGCATATCAAATTGAATTGCATTTTGGTATATGTATTCATATAAAGTAAAAACTGAAAGAAAAACCCAGCCAAGCTAGAGTTTTTAATTTGATTCCTTAAACCTCCACTACTGGACACCCATGGGATATATCCAAATGACCCCTTAATGACATTTCAGCTACATGGTTTCTGAATGCCCATGACTTTTTTTTTTAACCCTTCAGTTTGGATGTTAGTTGGGATATTTTGCAGGCACTTTAATGTTTACAGGCATCAGCTGGGTTTAAAGAACCTATGTTTTTGAAGGGTCTGTATTATATGAATGAAAGTTCATATAATTGAACACTGTAATGAGCGAAAGTCCCAGAATGTGCCCCCCCCCGCTAAATATATATTCCAACTCCGAGATCGCACTACAGTGAAGAAAGGGCAAATACTCCAATCTTCACTGTATTGCGATCCCACAGCACGCATCTTGATTTCCGGGATTTTTGTTCATTAGACCGTTCGATTTATATGAACTTTCGTTCATATAATATAGACCTGTTTTTGAAGTATAGACACACTATTCAATTATGCTGTGCTGAAAAGGTCAATAAAAAGGCCAACACATGCACATCCGCAGCTAGTGTGATTTGGCTTTATTGGCTTGAGTGTAACCATAAAGACTTGAAAAGTACTCAGGAGTATAAACATCCCAGGATACCTCCTTAATAGCATGAAACATGACCTATTGGGCCCCCTAGAAGCACTATTCAATCATAGCCTACAAACAAGTATTGTGCCAAGAGAAAGGAGGACTGCAACTGTTATCTTTCTGCACAAGGGTGGGACAGCTATTGACTCAAGAAACTATGAACCCATAAGCCTGACTAATCTCACACATAAGGCTATAGAAAAAATAATCAGGGACATGCTAAACAATAACATAAGAAACCTTCAGATAGTGAATCCACCCAGTGTGATTTTCATCCAGGGCAGGCCATATCTACTCAAATTGGTGGACTTCTTTGAGAAGGGCACCAAAGCAATGGACAAGGGCAAAACTGTACATACTGCCTACCTCAATATGGCCAAGGTATCTGACACAATATTCCACTCAGTCATTGTAGATAATCTCATGAGACTAGGTATAAATCCCGAATCCACAGTCTCACCTGACCTACCTCCACAAAAGGTCCAGTCACTAACAGAGTCCACCAGGGTTCAGTGCTAGGGCCACTCCTTTTTGGCTTATACTTCTCTGAAGTCAAGGCCAATGTCAAAGGCCTCTGGCCGACCAAGTTTGCAAACTATCACAAACTAGATATAGACACAGAATCTCCAGAAGACAGACAACCTTCAAGAAGACCTGGCACAGGTGAATAACTGATGCCAGATTCATGATCTAAAACTAATTGCCAATGGTCTTTTGGAAAGAAAGACCAACCTAGAAATGACTGCATTGAAAATACACCACCAAGAGTTAACCATGTGTCAGGGATTTGGGAACACTTGGGCTTTCAGCATCATGTGTCTACTGTATGGAAATCCTTCTGTGTTGCACAACTTATAAGCAAGGGTATGGCATTTAGGTCCAAACATGTCACTGTTCCATTGCACTTGTCAGACCAGCCCTTGAGTACAATTCCCCCTTCAGTAGGTACCTGACCAGACACATGCAACAACTGGAGTATCCTTGGAGGTTCCTCATTTAAAGAATACATGGTGTAGAAAACTTGTCCTTCTCATACCTCCTTAAAGCATTATTCTTGTACTCTGTCTTCTACATACTGTTGTGGGATGATCTATGCCTGGCCTTTAAAGTAGCCTCTGACCCAGCCCTTATGGACCTGTTACAGATCTGTACAACAAACGGCATCAGAAACACCTGCTCTAGGGATCTGAACCTCATTGGTAACATAAGGCATAGAAGGACAAGCATGTGCCCGAGACTACCCCTTCTCTGGAACAGGTTTTCCATCCATGGGAAGGAACTCCTCCCTACAGTTAAAGTGCAACTTGTATCACTGGATTGGTAATTGTAAAGTTACCTCTGGTATGACACCTATGTAACTCCTAGATCACTCATACTAGAGTTATACCCCCTATAAAATGAGTGGTATCATCTGTCAAGTACAGTTGGGAAAGATGGCTAAGCTTAAAATGACCCTTTAGGGTCATTAGCCTAGTAATCACCTATGTAAAATCATAGAACTAAGTTTGGTAGCAAATACAGCTGGTACCTGATGGGTCTGAATTCATATAGGATTGCCCACGGACACCTCCCTGCTATAAAGGCACATGGGTGAGGTACTGCATTTCTTCAAAACAGCATGACTGTAGGTCACCAGCAGACAAACTGGAGTTAAACCCAGAATAATCTGTTCACAGCAAACTAGAGGTGGCCCTCCTCAGTCGCTTCAATTTTCTCAAAGTACGTGACACAAACACCGGCTGACTGCCAAAATATTAAAATGCTTTTGTGAATCCTTGCACAAGGTGAATGAGCTTTTCAAAGACATTTTACAATTATTCCAGATATTAGATTACAATACCACACCTGAAGAAAAAAACAAAAAAACCCATGTTGACGGGATATAGAAGCTGGATCTAATTTGGGTAAAATACTTTACTTGCATCTAAAGACACAACCCCCAAGAAAAATACTATGAGAACCAGAGTAGTATAGCAGTCTCCAGACAGGCACTCCTAGCTAAACCAATTTTGGAGAAAAACAAAACTTACATAATTCTACTGTAGCTTAATATCAGTACTGTAGTAAGGAACATGCATATTCTTTCCTACTATGGTTGCTAAACACATTTGTTTAAAAAGCTGTAATATCAGTGGCAGCTTCTTAAATGAATATTACTACTCCAGTTGTGCCCCCTAACAGCTTGCACTCAGAGCACTTGCTTTCTTCTTCTTTCAGTTTTTCCCAGTTAGGGGTCGCCACAGCGGATCACCTGTCCACTCATGATTGACAGTGGAGTTTTACAGTGTTGAGTTGTCAGCCCGCCACCCAACCTTCCACAGAAGACACACACACACACACACACACACACAATTTAGTGTGTCCAATCCACCTACAGCATGTCTTTGGGATGTGGGAGGAAACCGGAGGAAATCCACGCGACCACAGGAAGGACATGCAGACTCCATACAGAAGGCACCCCAGCCAAGGATCGAATCAGGGAACCTCTTACTGTGAGGCGACAACGCTAACCGCTGCACCACTGTGGCCGCCCTAGAGCACTTACTTTCTTCACCCAATCCTAATCATAAACATGGATCACAAAGGACTTGGCATTTTACTTCACAATAAACTAAACTGATCTTAAGTGGGAGCCAGCAATAACAATAAATCAGCAGTAGGAGAAATGAGCATTAGAAAACATTAACAATGATCATGTACTGAAAACCAACACCGTTTATGCATAAACACTGATGCTAAATTATTTATTAATATTAAGAAACTTTTTACTTATTTATAAAATGAGAGATAATTTTAATTCTCAGTATTCATTCCAAAGGTATTGGTGTGTTATGTGCTGCTTAATGTACAGTTGCTTTGAACTCTTGTACATTATTTCTTCTTTCTCCCCTAGTGACATTCTGACAGCTGTCCCGATTCCCCACTTCCAAGGTGGAGCTACTGGCCAGTGCAATTTCCCCCAAGTTAATACCAATTTACAGCCAGGGCAGGCCTTGATACACCACTCCCCCACCTCCACTGAGTGCTACCATTGGCAAGCTGCCCTACTCCTTACTGAAACACACTAATTGTCTTCTCAGCCTCCACTAGGAAGCTCCTATTATTCTGTGTCTACCCATGTCATTCTACCCCCAGTATGGGCACGCCCATCCTTTTTGTCACTCCATCGGTCGCCTGAGCTGCTAATCAAACCAAGGTCAACTGGGCAGTACTGATGGCTTTATCCCTCTATACCACTGCAGTGGCTCCAACTCTGGTATTTTTAAACCAAAACATTCTTTAGATGATCACATGCAGACTGTGTCTGCTCTGCAATCTCAGTAAATAAAATGAGCATGAGTCTTTTTTGCTCCTGCAGTTGAAAAACTTGGGGAAGGGGGCTTCAAGTGATAATCTGAATTTTCATCTGTTAGGTCTTTTTTAATTGTTTTTATCGCATCCCCATTGTGCATCTACCAGCTGAGAATATACCACTTGTTCTTATTCTTTCCCATACCTTGCAACAAACTATTAATTTTCCTAATTACTTCTATATTCTTCCCTTTTACTTCATATATGCCTTCATGCCATATTTTAACATTGCTTTTCTTAAATCTTGCATAATTCCCACTACACAATGTAACTGGATTCAGGTTAGTGATGTCCTTTTATTATCTTTTTTCCATATTAAGTTAATCATCCCATGTATGTTTCTTCATGTATGTGACTTTTAACTTACATTGATTTAAATCTCACAAAAACAGTCTCTTCTTACATCATTTTCATATACTTTACTCCATCCATTTCCAGCACAGTGTCTAGTTTAACCTGTGTGTGTCACTTGTTCAAATTGCCGAATGGTTATCTGTGCTTTTAACATGTTGTGTTTATTCCCAATTTCTTTTTTATCCTTCTTTGCCTTTAATGTGCATCCTCCTTAGATATCTTTCTGTTGTGTCCATAAATTCATTCTGCTTCCTTAAAATTTGTCTGCCATCATTCTCAGTTTCTAATATTATACCTTCATCTTTTTATCTTTCCACCCAAAAAGGGGGCAGCTTCTTCCTTTCTTTTAACCCACTCATTCCTAAGCAGTAGAGGCTAATATTCCTGTTGCTTCCTGAGATCTTGTTTCCAGAATCTGCAATATCTGCAAATGATGTGTTAAAAGATAACCGAGTTTTAAAAAATTAACTTATGGTAATTCTGGTAGACAGTGGGTTACACACTGGTGTTAGTATCAAAGGTCTGTCTGCATTTGCTGATTTTATATTGCAGATTTATGAAAGAAAATTGTATTTTGTCAAAAATTACTTTATGGTCAGACAAAAGGTTATATCTCTGCAAGTGTGCAATACAGAGACAAAGTATCAGAGAGTTATTCCCCTATTTGAGAGGTTTCCAATGATGTATGATGAGGGGTAGAATACTGGTGTTTTAGGATATTACAAAATATATGCAAATCATGCATAAACTATTTTCATAGTATTACAAAACAATGTTAATCTACAAAGCTAAGTATGTCAGATGGCAAGCATTAGTGGCAACGTGCTTTAATGATCTGCATAGGACAGTACCATGTGTTTATTGTAGGTTACAAAGCTATTATGAAATTAATGCAGTTATGAAAATATATCTAATAGTTATAGAAACTTTACTAAAAAAAGGATTTATTTCTAAGAATATCTTCACATTTTCCGCCATGTTTTAATGTCTTTTTTTTTTATTACTAACACCCACTGCTTCTGTACACCACTCCCATCATGATAGCATCACACTCCATTTTGCATTATTAATGTAAACATGGAAATAGCTCACTTTTTCATAACTTTTCATAACACTCCTCAACCCCAGCTTTGTATATCCCATGCTGAACATTTTATGTATGTTTAACAAATCTTGTCAGCTTGTAGATGCCTATTTGCTTAGTTTTTTTGCATCTGTTCCAGGGCATTAGAAGGCAGACTTTGAAAACACTTAGTATACTCATTTCAGGAGTGTAAGGAAGTCTCCTGTAATAATGAGTTAGCAGTGGCTAAGCAAAATTTGTATTTCAACAATTACAGGATACACACAACCTCTGCTTTCCTGATGACTATACTTTTGTAGGAAGCAATGAGCTAAATAGTTGTCTTTATAATTAATCCATTAATTTTACGTTGTTTTTCCTTTCAAAACCTCATTTCCCTCTGCTAATGCCTTTTCATACTCTCTCAAGCCCTCCATCAGATTTCTTTACTATATTCATGTCCCTTCCTTTCAATTCCCTGGTACTTTCTTGTATATTTTCTCTGTAATGCCATCTGACATTCTTTCCAATTTCTGTATAAATCTCTCATTTGCTCATTTTTTATACAGAAATCTGACAGTCGCTGTATCCACACTAATGGCCATAAAACTGTACAGCTTTTCAAATAAAGGCTCCATCTGCTTCATAGACATACAAGCATAAATAACATAGCCTTAATTAGCAGTCTATCACATGCTTCTGGGATCCCCTACTGTAACAACCAATATTCTTATTTCACCTAAACTCATATTAGTATTCCTAAACCAGAGCAAGTCTTTTACCTAAAGACCAAACCATTTCCTTCCATTAATTCCCTAGAAACTGTTTTCTTTGAATTTCACTCTAAATACTGTCATAACAAGTATATTCTATTTGTACATGCATGTTTCACAATGCTGCAAAGCTGTACATTCTTGTCTTTCATTTTTATACTATTTAATTTAGAAAATGGGAACATTCTCTCTTTTGTAGTTCTGCCTTCTTGATTTTTTTCTTTCACTTTGTCTTACCCAATCTCCTTTCAGAAACTATCTTCCATATACTCTCTCACTTTCTTCTTTGTATAATGGTGAAAACCTGTTACCTTGTACTAGTCCTCTATTTCAATGTTCCTCTGCATTTTCCCTCATGTGACTTCTGTATCTAAACATTCTGACTCTCCAACTTTGCATTTCTCCATCGCTTCCCATGAAACCTTAACAGCTTCTTCTTCCACTGTCTATTTATTTCAATTGATTTTTTTATGCTTAGGCACTTTCTCATTAGTGGCATTTTCTAAAGTGCAGTTATAGCAACAGTACTCCTACATATTCTATATTTGCACTATTTTTTCACACTGTCAGGCTATCCAGTGATGACGGTCTCTTTTAACAGATATATTTTTAAGTGATCTATCCAAGAAAAATATATTTTTGATTACCTTAAATACTTTGCAGATCCCCTTACATCACAAGTGAAATACATAGCGAATATGCTTCAACATAAATGTGCCATCATTACCTTCTTACAGGGTAATCCACATTTACCAAGCCCTAGTCCATATTTTTTTCTTTAAATCATGAACAACTTTACGAGTCAAAAATAATCTGTAATATCCTCTTCTAAATTAGTATCAGTCCTGAATTGCAAAGTCACTATTTTCCATATCCTGAGGCACAGCACATAAACATTAATTCCATGGATAGTCATTTTAGCTTGTATCCATCATCTCTCAATCTTTTTTGCCACAGACGGATCATAGAATGAACCTCAGAAGCTATAAAACTCAAAAGTTTGAGCCTCTCACACTTCTTTATCCATTTACTGTTATAGCTTTCATTATTTATATTTTCATTGTTGGTCATTTTTATTTCTAGTTATCCATCTCTGCAAATGTTGTTCTTGCCTTTTCAAAGCAGCCATGTATCCTTTTCAAGCTTCATGGATTTGCTGATGTTCTCCTACTGTGCCTCATCATGTAGTTGCTCAGCTGTTCAGTTTACCCAACCACCAAAATGGCTAGTAACCTTCTGTTTATATGTTAACTCACTAAAAGCTTATTACATAATGTATTATATTTCTGTAAATGTTTTAATTGTTCTGTACAAATCTTTGTTATTCTTTTGTAACATGTAATATGTAACTTGCAGTACTTGGAGCGTTTCTGCCCGGGCCTCCACTGAAAACGGTCTCTTTACGGATCAGTGGACTTCCCCATCATCAAACTTAAATAAATAAAATGGCATATTATCCATACTACAATCACATGCTGCCATCTCCTGGTTATTCAAACAAATTACACTGTTCTCATCCTGATGGAGACAATTCTCTATAGCTTCTGCTTGTAAAATGGCAGTCTTATCTTAAAGCTCTATTTCATCCATTTGTTTTAGAATGGTGTTATCTTTAATCCACCCCTCACCAGCCTTATCACAGTTTACATTAATGTTTCAGAATACATAGAGTTTTCTATTTCCAGTGCGTCAACACCAGGAGTACCACATCATACATGTCCATTATCTTTGCTCAGTGCACTGGCCTCTCTTTGCTCTTCTCACTGGAAGAGCACTGCAGCCCTGTCTAGCAAAAGGAATTTCCCCAGTGCCCTGGACAAATTTCCTGTAGTCAGTATGAATAATACCTTGGGTACCCCATGACAACAGACCACTGGCATAGTGGGACTAAACTGTCAACAAAAGGGTGAATAAAGTAAATGATAAAGCAAATGTATTTTACATAAATTGGGGATTAAAATCCAACAGCTAGATTTGTAAGTATTATTTCATCCATATCTTTCTTGATGTATCCTTATTTTAATTCTGCAACTCTCAAATTCTATATTGCATTTATCATAGTCTACAACATATAAACTGTAATTTGTGAACTAGTTTTATTTTAACTTGGTGACTTTATCATTCATGCCATACAGAACTAATGGTTGCTCTTACATCTATGATTTTTTATAGGCTTATTATGTTTTGCATAATTTAGAGACCTGAAGAGGTATAATTACTAAGGAAGCCAAAATCTGTCTTTCACCAAAATGCATTTGCAAATGTTCATTCAGTAGTTCCCTATTAGACTCTTTTTTTTTTTTTTTTTTTAATTCCCTACTAAACTTACTGACTGATTTTACATCTAAGATTTTAGTGAGGATTCTCAGACTCTGATCTTGCAAGCACATCGAGAAACAGGCATTAAGCAGAATTTGTATTTCAACAATCTGTGTGCAAATGTTGTTTTCCAAGGTTACTACCTAATACTACTAATTTGAATCTCAAGAAGAATAATTCCATTGTGAATGTTACATTTTACTGCTTATTTATCTTGGATCACAACATGGATACAACATTGAACAATCAAGTCTACTTAACATGTTTGTTTTCTCCTTAAATTATGCCTCCGGTACCTTTGTCACTTTAAATGCTTTGTAAGTATTGTTACTCGCTGGTTGTTAATTTGATGTAAATTCTTTTATTGACTGCATGTTTCCCTAGTCATTTCTATTCTGTATTATACAGTGCAATGCTGTTACTTGCATTACATCTGGTAAATACTGGAATCATTAATTCATCTAGTACTCACTCCCTATTTAACCCTCTCTTAGACATCTGATACAAGCAAAGAAGTTTGGCAACCATTGCTTGGAAAGTCTCATTCAAGTAGATGTCTCAAATGTTTAACGTAAAATTAGAGTTTCAAAGAGAATGTTTGTTGTGGTCATTAATAGTAAGGTTAATTACATACATTAAAGAGAACTTCCAAAAAAGCCAACAAGAGGAGGACACCATAGTTGCAAAAGGTTTTGCATATATATAGCTTAGGTTCCCATCAAGGCTCTAATAATCCCATAATTATCCCGACTCCAAAGTGTAATAAGACCACTACAGTTACAGAATGCAAAAAGCGTTTCCAGTGCATAATACCATTTCTCCAGGAAGTGGAATTAAATCATCAGAAGGCATTACTGATGGCACCAAAGACAACATGTTCTTTGATGTACACGTAATTATTCTTTAGCAGGCTGGCAATGTAGTAAATATCAATGTAAGGAAACTAAGTGGTACTTGACTGTAGAAATGTGGACTTGAGAATTCCTTACAGAGCAAGGCCAAAAAAAATTTCAGGAGACAGAGAATTCTCTATCAGGCATACAGCTGTTGGAGGAAATCTGTTCAACCACTATAAAACCCTGAAATATCCACTGATGATGCTCTTGACAGTACGGGAAAATAAATACATACATGAAGCATGCTGATTACACTTAAGAAATGGGAAAATCCAACCTTGTTATCTATTTCTGTAACATCACAGTTATGCAGTAAATTATCTGTATTGGATAACTGGGGCAGAGCACTGATTCATATGGACTTTTTTCAGACAAAGTCTGAGATCACACCGTCTGGTTAATTGACTTCCTTTGTTTCACACAGTATGCAAA
The DNA here is from genome assembly GCF_019279795.1 of Protopterus annectens. Lineage (NCBI taxonomy): Eukaryota > Metazoa > Chordata > Ceratodontiformes > Protopteridae > Protopterus > Protopterus annectens. Next base: position 1,026,138,226 of record NC_056748.1, on the reverse strand, counting down.
AGGGGGTTAAAGGAATAAGCTTTATAAGTTGTAAAATACATTGCTGTCACAAAAAAAAAAAAAAAAAAAAAAATAGAAGACTTTTTAACAGCTGTTAAAGGTGTTACTCTAACAGAAGTACACTTGGTGCTGTCACATACTATTCTCACAGAAGTACACTCAGTGGTGTCTCAAACTATTCTCACAGAAGTACACTCAGTGCTGTCACATACTGCTCTGAGGGAGTGCTGTCACATACTGTTCTCGCAGAAGTACACTCAGTGATGTCACATACACAATGGCCAGAAGCCAAGTGTTAAATACTTCATGCTCCTATACTTTTTTCTCTGCAACTAATGCTACATCAGAATAGATGACACTCGATAAAATACAAAGATTTAAAACTGGTTTTCTACAATCTTAATTATGTCAAGAACCGACAAGTAGTTAAGCTCATGTCTCCAACATAAGGCAAGTAGAAAAAAAAAATCAAAATAGAATATTATGGATTAATAAGGGATGAAATGAGTGTTACCAGCAGAGAAGCAAACGTTTTGATACTTCTATTTAATACACAACTGTTAGACTTGTCATAGGATAGAGTGGATCCTTTTGCTGTTTCAGTGCACTACAGTAGAAAAAACTAGAGCAAATCCAAAAAAAAAAAAAAAACAGAGTGGCAGACCTGTCATTGTTCTTCATCAGGTATAGACGTCTAAGAGGTTTCTTAATCTTCAAATGTTTAATGTCTTGGGTATATACTTACTTTTCCTGGTACTTATTTGTTAGACTCACTGAAGTAAATGTTATTGGGTGGTGGTGCTGCGGTAGCGTTGTTGCCTCACAGTAAGACGGTGTCTGGTTCGATTCTCAGCTAGAGCGTCTTCTGTGTGCAGACATGCGTGAATGGGCGTACCTTCCTTGAAGGTTGTGCGTCAGGGCTGGTAACTCGGCACATAAAAGTCAACTACCAATCATTAGCGGACCGGAGTTCCGCTGTGACGACTCCTAACCGGGAAAAGCCGAAAGACAACAACTGAAGTAAATGTTATTTAAGGGTGCAGAACAGTGAGATATGGAACTCCCTACCAAAACACAAGAATCATTGAGAGCTTGAGCTCTTTAAACAGTTGTTACAGAAAGTTCAAGAATTATTCGACTCCAGTTGTCTTTTAGCAAACTCTTAAATACCTCAGTTGGACTCTGAACTTGGGCTATATTACAGTGAAACACACCGAAGTATGTAAAATGAAGTTTAGTGCTTTCTTTTCACACGACATTCGGAACTTCATCAGAAGTATCATAGCATAATTAGTGAGTATTTATATAAAACAGCTGCATGATGTTCAAAAAAGCAAATCATTCTAAAAATAGAATATGTAAAGCATCACAATAATAAGTTATGTTGCAATGTTTTTAAATAACTTTTAATACTAATTATAATTAATATTAGGTAGTTTGTCAGCTATTAATAAAATCTGCCACTTTAACTCTCTCACTTAAAATTTGTTAAAATCCGCCACCCCTCAAATCCATGTCTAAATGGTTGATAAAAAAAAAAAAAAAAAACTTTATTAAATCTGTTGCCCTCTGTACTGTTAATACAAAGCATTATTAAAGTGGTTCTTTTCAATTGCATGAATACATTTTAAGCTTCTCTGCAAAAGCATCTCTGTGGTTTTGTTCACAATGAAGCTCTCTCAGCTATCTAGCCACAAACTCATACACTCAGTTGATTTGCAAGTGTAGTGGCATTTGACTCCAAAAGTCCTAGCAAGTTAAGTTCTTGGCCCCTTGAGACATAGGTGCTGATTCTGTAAGGGCCTTTCTAAGTGATCAAATAGGCTTCAGCAATACTAAGGTTAACACTCTGTGCACCTTACTGGATAATGTTATGTTGTCCTATCTCACCTTCATTCTTTGCTGGTTGGGTTTGGAACTGAGAATCGGTTCTGACTCGGCCTATACTAAAGCTAGAGAGCTTCCACTGGCTCAAGGCTAATACCCTATAGCCCATCATGCTTAGGGAGATTACCCAAATCTTGTTTGCCGCTAAACCAGATCGGGTGCTTTCTACTAGGCTCCAGGTTAAGTGGAATCATTATTCTTCTTTTATACTGTTTTTTGCTCTAAATATTTAGTGTGATTGTTATCTTATTTGCTTTTAGTGTGGTACAAAAGTTTTTTCTAGATCCGTTGTGAGATTTTGTACTGTTTGTTGCTGGCCGTCGTCTTTCACTAGGCTGTTTATCCTCCCCTGTCCCGATCCCAAAATCATTTGATTTAGACAGTTTTTTGGGTCTTAGTTATTTAAAAAGTATCCTGTTCCACCTTTCTCTTTATTGTGAGGTAGTCTGTTTGAGTTAGAGGGCTCCCCTTTCAGCCTATTTAACTTGGGCCTCCCCCTTTCCTGTGGAGTTATCGTTTAAGTTACATACTTCTCCTCTGGCTTCCCCTTTACTTTGTTTGTGATTGTCTGTAGTGTTGTCCAAAAAAAAAGTTTTGTGATTGTTGAGCAGTCTGCCTTGTACTGTGGCTAGTATGTCTAAAGATGCTAAAGAAGCTAAGCCTTCGGGCTTCAAAAAATGTGATTGTTGCAGTCAGAAAATGTCCTTGACAGATGGACACACCAGTTGTGTGTACTGTTTAGGTGCTGTCCATCTGCAGGAGTCATGCTCTTTTTGCCATACATTCAGCTCTAGAGTGTTATTGGAGAGAAAAAAGTTGATTGTTAGGGGATTATTGAAGGTTCCTTTGTCTGAGGCACTAGAAGGGAAACAGAATTCCTCAAAATCCTCCCATCAGTCTTAATCCTCTAGTTCAGACAAGTCTGCTAAGAGGTCTTTGTCCATGGCTCCAGAATCAGAACCGTCAAAGAAGGCAGAGGATGCATCCATGGACCTCAAGGCTTTCGGGCCCAAAAAAGCTACCTCTTTGGCCCCACTGGTTATTTTGCAGCCGACAGAGTATCACATGCAGAGCTGGTCCCCAGTCCTGGAATCGGTCTCCTCAGTTTTGCACTCCCCTATCTTGCAATCCATCAGATTGTCGATCCCATCCTGTCGGTCTGCCAGGAGTCTTTCGGAAGATGATGTGGAGCGGCTGGTCAACAGGCTGTTAAAGACCCGGGCACTGACCAAGATTCTGTCGAGCCCAGCCCAGAAGGATTTGGGTCCGTCAATCTTCACTTCTTCTTTAATTCCTCATCCGACCTATGTTGTGGCTTCTGAGCTGGAGTGCTTGGATTTGATTGTAGTGGAACCGTCGGGGCTGAGACCTGCTCCAGGATCTTTGGTCCCAACTTCTACTCCGACCTCCTCGGTGCCATAGTCTATTGAGGGGTCTAGGGGCCGATGCTCCCTCAGTCGGGTCCAGGGAGGAGAGTCTGGTTGGACAGTTGTCTGATCCAAATCTACCTCTCACGGCTTTGGAGCAGGTGAGCTCAGCACCTACATCAGCCTCTAAGCCCACTGCCTTAGCTCGGAGGCAGTCTCCTGGCTCTTCGAACGGTGTCGTGCTCCTTTCAAGGTCATGAGGACAGTGCTATCACCTCAGACAGCTCCACTCTCACATCCAAACACTCTTCCTCCAAAAGTGCCGGAGTTTGCCTCGTTTCCATTTCTCCCCTACAGGCGTGGAGACCCAAAGTTCCAGGACGCCCCATTGGGCAAAACCAACTCTTCTGAAACCTCCCCCAGAGTACCCCTCTGGAGAGGTTCCTCGTAAGATGACATGTAAGAGGAAACATTTCGACTCCCCGGACAAGTCCATCACTTCAGACATGGACCTAGATGATTCAGAAGGGTCCCCACGGTCACCCTCTGATGAGGTCTTCTTTGTTGGCATCCTAGAAATCCTTAAACAGAGAAGCATCTGGAAGTACATTAACCCATCAGAGGATGAATCTGTGTACCTGGAGGCTTTTAGGTCTTGCCCTTCACCTCTTGGGTGACTCCACCTTTCGATCAACTCCTAAACATAGTCAGTTGAAAGGTGTGGGGCTCTCCGGAAACTGTGGAACCTGTTCCGCGGAGGCCGAATAAATTTATTACAGTGGCATCTAATAAGGAGTTCCTCACAAAAGGTGTCCTGGTAGATGCTATGGTGGTGGTGGCGGGAGCCACCAAAAAGGAACTATCTGAGACTTCATCATCTGTCCATCTGCTGAATAAAGAATCTTGTACGATGGACAGGTATGGAAAGTATGTGTTTTCTTCAGCAGCCTTTACCCTTAAGTCGCTGAACTATTTGACCCATTTTACTAGGTTTCAAAGGGATCTCCTGAAGGAGTTAGGCAATACCTCCAAGGTTCTACAGCTGCGGGGGTTTCAGGCAAGGTGATCTCTCAGCTTTCTACCTTAAATTCTGTGGTAAATTCCTTCAGGTGACTTATCTTTTATGCGGCAAATGGAGCGGGTAGGGCAGTGGGTACAAGAATCGCCCTAAGGAGACATTCCTGGATGCACTTATGCAAGCTTGCAGAGCCCCTCAAGTTTTCCTTTATCAACGCTCCATTCGATGGCTCATCCTTATTCGGGCCAAAAGTGAAAGAGACTCTGATCAGGTGCGAGCAAGATGGAAAGACTCTTTCTGCCATGGGAGTCCATTTTTTCCTCCCTTCCAGGCCTTATCTCAAAGACCAGAAGGAGGGAAAATGTGGTTCTTTAAATTCCAGAGAGCCTTTCCAGATGCAAGTGGTGATTCTTCCCCCAGAGGCAGAGGGGGAAACAGTAATGGAAGACTATGACCTCTAATGCAGAGGGGGTCCACACAATCAGGGCGACAGGGATACATTCCTTGTTAGGCCCTACCAGCGCTCCTGAAAAGAGGCCAGTCTGTCCACCTCCAGAAGCAGTCGGGGGGGGGGGGGGGGGTCACTTGTCACTGTACCCAAAAGCTTGGCTAAATATAACAAATGACAAATGGGTACAAGCGATCATATCCAGAGGATACTGTATACCCTTTTCCTCTCCCTCTTTAGAAAAGAGGTCAGTCCCGGATGTTCCACCCAATCAGAGGTACCAGGCAACCCTAGAAGTCCAAAGGTTGCTAGAAAAAAAAGTCATCCAAAACTTCCCCGCAGACCAAATTGGATTCGAAACCTACTCAAGGTTCTTTTTAGTTCCAAAAAAAAAACAAGAGGACTGGATGCCCATTTTGGATCTCAGCAGACTAAACAAGTCCATAAAAAAAGCAAAGTTCCGGATGGTGACACTGCAGTCAGTGCTCCCCTTCCTGGGGGAAAGACA
>NC_056748.1:1025827998-1025830498 GCF_019279795.1 Protopterus annectens | reverse complement strand
TTAAAGTCATTCTCATAGCACACTATTAGGGATGATAGTGATGATGCTCTTAAATATGACTTGCATATACAAAACTGGATTAAAAAAATCACCAAAAACAAGGGATGCTTTACAGAGCCAAAAACTTGCTCTCAAACGCAACTAAAAGTACACTTGGCACTACTTACCGCCTTCTCTCACTACTTTATGGTGCTCCTGTCCTTACCAATCTCCAGGCATCACAAAAATCAAAACCTGAGCAATGTTATAATAAGATAGCTAAATTTACAGCAAATACCCCTGTCAGTACCTATGACTGTATAGCACTAAAAAGCCTAAAATGGTTAGAACTACCCCATCAGCTAACACATACCTTCTTACCACCTGTAAAATTATCCAGCCCCCATCTGCTTGTCCAGCACTAAATACCATTCTACACAACTATGTTACCAATCGGTTACTATGATACAATGACCAAACACTCCTCTGTCTACAAACCCGTCAAATCTGCTGGGCATGGTCTGTTCTCTTCCCATATTTGAGCATGCCTGGTACTCCTTACCTGTATCCATCAGGTCCAATGCCCTCCCTCTAGTCCTTCAAAAAACAAACATTCTAAAACACTTTCCAGCCAGAATCTGTCTCTGTCAACCCCCCAGGATAAACTATACCCCTAAATATGAACAAGAACCTTTTCATACCTTACACCTCCTTATCCTTCCTTTTCTCTCCACTGACTCTCTTTTTAAATATGCCATAACTATGCTTTTTTTCTCTCTCATCATAGTGCAATTCCTGTTTGTATTATACCAATTTACTTTTAATTTCTTTCTAAACTGGCTAAACTTTCTCTAAATATTAAATCATTGTCAAATAAGTCGTATCTAGTCTTAGCCAATGTTTTCACACTGTCTAATTTGGTGTAATTATTTAAAGTGTGGATGTCTTGTACTATTTTTGAAGACTGTATTGTTCTTAAAATAGTTTGCAATACTTTGGATCTTTCCCGCAAGGCCTTTGCTGAAAATGGACACCTACCCAATCTGACTTTCCTGGTGATGAAATGTCAATAAATAAATAAATAAATAAAATTTAAAAATGATGAGTCACACAGCAAAACTACAGATATCCAAACATCAGCTTTTGTCTCTGTGGCATGACTATCTTTGTAGTCTGAAGAAAACAGTAAAACAACATTCTGGATTGCAAGCATGTGTGTGTAGCAGATAAGAGGTATGGAGATGGTACAGAGACAGCGGAGTGGTCAGTAAATACAAAAGAAACCAGTAAGTTTTTTTTTTAAACAGATATGGGAAAATGGAGAAAAACGTTTTTATATTCTAAGAGGCAGACTGGAACACTAGGCAGTCCAAGTCTCGCCCTAAAGGATAATGTATCTCCCAAATGAAACAGCATGACAAGTCAAAAAATGGACTGAATGTGGGAAACAAAAGACTACAATTTAATCTTAAGTGAACAGATATGATAGTGGACATGCTCAGTGTTCAAAAATGAAGTGGCTAAGTGGATGGGGTACCACACTGAGTGACAGAATGTAAAAGATATTGTTAAATACAAAACTTCTTGTAAAAGTTAATAATTGTCTTCCTTTGCCAAACCATTAAGAGGTACCCATTCTCTGCCTTGTCCTCCTTATACTAGAAGCAAAATGGAGCACAACTTCAAAAATAAGCAAAGAAAATTAGAGGGGCAGCATTGCAAAACTTTACCACAGGACAAATAAGCACTCAAGGAGATGGGCCTACAGCAACAGCAGTGACCAGGTTAACTTGTACCTGTTGCAGTTACACACACATGAACTTCACAAATGAAGCAGTTCACCCCCCACACCCACCCAAGTCCGCAAAGATAAATGGAAATAATGTTAACCCAATACACAGACATGTACATCGAACTAAATCTTGACATGCATTTTTGTTCAGATTTACGTTAATAATTTTCAGTGCTATGTATGAAACACAAAAACAAGCTAAAACTGCATATTATTCAAAATAATAAAGCTTTAATGATTTCTATAAGCCAGAAGTTTAGAAAGAACATTGGTATTTCTATCACATACATGGTACTTAACACACATCTTTAACTCAATAAGTCAGCTATAAAACATCTGCCACTACAAACCTGAATGTTTTATAAGGTAGAGATTTCGGTGCTCAAGAACTGACTGACTGGTTTACACTATACTTTCTCTACTAACAAAATTATAGGAGATTCAGTGGCTATTTTGTAAAGCAAGCTTGTATTCTCTGAGCAAGCCTTCATCTTATTTTGCAAATCTTCTGGCATGCTGTGGTACCAAATGGGGAATGAGCAGATCCATCTAATAAGCTCATTTAAAAGTACGAAATGCTGTTATCTGTAGTAGTGAGAAGCAAGGGTTAAAGAAGAAGCAATTAATGTCCTTACCTCTGCTAACCTCCTGTGCATTTAGCACATGATTTAGAAAGTTCTGTCCCCAGCAGCTCTAAAGAACTTTTTAAAAATGAATAAGCTGGGAATG
>NC_056748.1:1025818477-1025827498 GCF_019279795.1 Protopterus annectens | reverse complement strand
ACAGTTTCTTTTAACTTTGAGTATTGTTTTTATTGTAGCAGGAGGCAAGTTTCTTTCTTTGAGTATTGTTTGTTTATGACAGGAGGGGCATATAAGAGATTTGGCAGTAAGAAAGTGGTGACTACAGTATCTGTAAGGAATCCATTGATCCTATAAAGAGACCCTAGTTTCTGGTGTGTAGATTTAGCTGTGTGCAGTATATGGTGGTCATATTTAAGAATGCCAACTATTATAATGCCTAGAAGTTTACATTGAGTTAGTTTCAATGACAGTATTATTTTCTGACTTTATGGTTTACATTGAGTTAGTTTCAATGACAGTATTATTTTCTGACTTTATGGTAAAAGATTGCTTTTCATTCTGGCAACTTTTTGAGGTGAAAAGCATTAACTTTTCTTGGGGCTGAGTAGGAGGTTTGATTCTTTGACACGGTGTTTACAGAGGAGAAAGCTTTTCGGGTAATGTCCTGGAGCTTACTTATTGTTGAGGCCACACATTAATGTTGAGTCATCTGCATACTGAACTAAACTAGCATGGTGAGTGGAGGTGTGGGGGTCATTAATAAACATATTAAACAGTAGAGGACCCAGGATAGAGCCCCGAGGGACACGTGTAGTAACTGGTTAAAAGGATGAGTAGGTTTGTTTCCAATTAAATGCTTGTTGCCTTCCAGATAGGTAACTAGGAACAAAAACAGAGTGTTGCAAGTCCTATTGAGGAGAGTCAGTATCAAATGCCTTTGACAAGTCTGAACATGGTGGACATAAGCAGACCATTGTTTCTATGTCATTTTTTTACATTGGCAAAATGCAGTAGAGCAGTAGTCATGCTGTGCTGGGACCTAAAGCTGTGAAAGCAGGTTATTTGATGTTGGGTATATATAGTTCAGCCCTTTAGCCGCTTTAGTTGTTCTACTCAGTTCAAGTGTATTCAGGGCTGACAGCCTTTAAAACAAACTCTGGTGAAGCACTTATTCAGAAACAAAAGTCTCTCTCAGAAATCATGAACTAAAACAATACAGTCTCTCTTAACACCAGGGCTTTTACTGGTGAAGCAGTCTTTTACAAGAAACTCTCCAGTCAGGCAACTCCAAATCTCCATTACCAGGATTTCCACAGATCTCAAACAGGACTCTCACCTTGGAGTCAAATGCTCCATCCTCCCTGTCTCACCTTTCACTAAGAATACATCATACTCCTCCAGATCTCAAACAGGACTCTCACCTTGGAGTCAAATGCTCCATCCTCTCTGTCTCACCTTTCACTAAGAATACATCATACTCCTCTGGACTTTTGTTACAATGGCTTCTAACATATTGGGTTTATCCTAGCCCTAAAACAGCACAGGTGGTGTACAGCTGACTTCTATTATCTGAACCTCCAATATCTCAGCTTAAAGGGACTAGTTCATATTTCCATATAATTTATTCTCTGACCAAATACTCTCAAGAGTATTCTTAATATTGTCTCACTAAATGTCCCAGATAATGTCTAACATTCATATAATATAAATAAGCATTCTCTCAGTGGAACTACCACACTGTGTTACAGATGAGCCCCGTCTGCCCACTGAACTCACAAGCTTCAAGCCCACAGACTGTTCACATTGTTGAGAACATGCTGAATTTTAAAACGGAACAGCTGAAGTGCTAAACTCCATCTGGAGAGATTTGTATTGCTTTTCTTTTGCTGGTGAAATTATTGGAGGTATGATTTATAACTAAGGTAAATCGTCTTCCTCACTGGTCATATTGCAGAGGGATCCTAAAGCCCATTTAGCCAGTCATTCTCTCTGTACTATGGAATACTAGGTCTCTGTTTTACTTAATTTCTTTGAGGTAGCACATGAAGTGTACTTAACTGTACATAATTAATAGGCTTGTTATCCAGACACCATTCAGGAACCCATCCTAATTTTTCAGTTGCCCCAGAGCATTATCTAACCAATTTGCTCACCTTTACACAGTAGGCAAATGGAGGATGACAGAATCAAACCCAGTGGCGTACCTAGCATATCTGACATGCAGAGCAGAAATGTTTTTAACACACCTCCCCCTGCGGAGATTTATTCCTACCACCTCGTCCTCTATGACAATTGTCTTTAGTAATAATCATGAAATGAAACAAAATAATGGCCAGCAAGGAGCAGTGGTCAAATCCCCAAATGACTCAGCCATCCTCAAAGAAGGCTTGTCCCAAATAACTAGTGCCAGAATCATGGACTAAAGCCAAATGTCAAAAATGCATTATTGTCTTCTTTGGGAAGTTGAGTACGGCATTGATAGCACGGTAAGCACACCCTGAGAGCCGACCCAGTAGTTTGGGATTTGGTAACTAATAAGGACAGTTGACCCCAAATTCTATTAGGAACAGATCAAGATGAAGCAAACTTAGGGACATTCTGTAAAGTCAGAACAGTGTCAACTTTTTTTAAAAATACAGCATCCAGAGAAAAGGAAAGACTAAGGACTGCAGTGCATTACATGCAAATGCACACTAGTCATGTAAAGGCAGACTATAAGATAAGCAAACAAAATGAGAGTAACTTGCAGACCAAACATTAATGAAATACAAAAACATTTTGTAAAACTGGGGACAGTTTCAAATGTGTGTCATACAATATTCAAATTTTTTTCATATAGAAGCACACTAGGTTGTTAATGGCCAACTTTAATGGTTAAGGTGTGTTTGCCTTACAAACACAAGATGCAGGGTTTTTGTCTCACAAGGGATTATTGGCTAGGCTTACAATGGCTCACAAGGGCAGTTAGCCTAGTACTAACCTATGAACCTATAAACTTAGTAGCAATTTCTTCAACACAGCTAGCCACCTCCCTTGCAAGAAAAAAAAGGTACTTACGTAGTATCGCAACCACATTTTTGCGGTTGTGAATCGCGCATCGTTGAATCCAGACGAGTGCATGAAACACTGTAAAATGTTCAGACTCCTCATTGCTGGTAAAAAAAACCTGTGGACTATCTTCAGGGACAACAAAACTTTCCAAATTCCTCTTCTGGTTTGCCGTGCATTACAGACGCACGCTTGAATTGCCATCCATGCTCTCTTATTGATGAATGGAAAATGTGAACCGTCACGAACAAGGAAAACGCACACACAGGAAGGAGGTTTTTTGGAAAGCAATACTTTCTTTAAAAAAAATGTAAACATACTGTATGCACAATAACCATTGCGATGTGAAAGATCAGGGATAGTAATGCTTGTAAAAAGTCAGGGTTGATGATGTTGATAGGCAACTGTGGGTTCCTGATTACACATAGTAAGAATGGTAAAGAAAACATGTTACTGGCTGATGAAGTGCTTCTTCTTGTCATTTGTAGAATGTGGCTGGTTTTTAATATGGACCTGAACATATGTTAACAAACTGTTAAAAAAAAAAAAGTGAAGTAAAACCATCATTCCTGTGGCTGTGCCTTTCTATATGAGGGAAAGTGGTTAGCAAATGCAGACAGTAAGACAGCAGCCCTGACAGTTGAAGCGTGTATGCACTTTACTGCCAGCTACATGACATGCTGGCGGCAAAGTGCATACCGAAACAACAACATTAACTTTATCATTTTTTAATGATAACCCTGCCCAAAACAACCTTCATTGTGCAAGGAAACCCATTGTCTGACACTGTGACACCATTAACATTTAGATGTAAACATCGGGAAGCAACCGTTATCGCAAAAATGTGGTTGCGATAATACACAAGTACCAAAAAAAAGTATAAATATTCCAATTTATTTCACATAAATGCACTCTAGCCAACGCTTAATACCAGACATTAATTAAGCTGAGCAACCGAAGAGGATAAGTTCCCATAGCACAGTTAGCCACTTCCCACCCAAAAAAGTTAAATTTATTTCACACACACATGCACACTAGCCAGCCTTTAAAATATATGAAAAGGACAAAGTTACTGCCAACCCCCCCCCCCAAAAAAAAATCATAAATCAGATTTATTAACACAAATACAACTTAAGTGTGGAATTTAAACTGACCAAGTGAAAAGGACAAGCTACATTCATCCTCAGCACAGCTGACCAACCCCCCTCACAAAAAAAATAAAAATATTCCAGTTTATTAACACAAATATTCACTTGCCAGCCTTAATGGCAAAATTTAAGCTGAGCAAATAAAAGGCCAAGTTAATTTAACCCACAGAAGAGCTAGCTACCATCCACCCCACCAAACTAAAGACGCCAGAAGAGTGCAATGAAAAAAAAAAAGAACATAAATATCCAATTTCAAAATATTTAAATTTGCGTACACACACACACACACACACACACACACACACACACACACACACACACTAGCCTAAATAGCTTCATAGGTGTTTACTAGGCTAACAACCACAAGGGCCTTTTTAAGTCTAGCCATTCATCCCAAATTCCCCCCTCTGTAAAAATGAGAAATAAAATCTGGTGGTAATCACATTAAAAAAAAAATGCTTACCTTCAGTCCGGTAGTCCATAATGCCCTGGCTGATTCACTAGCTGTGATTAATCCAGTTCACCGGGTTCAATTAAAAAAAAAAAATCTCCACTGCAAAACTCTCTACTGCATTATACTACTTTACATCCAGAATGCTGCTGTTAATTTTAAAAATAACTACAGTTCTCTATGGTCTTGTCTGTAGTTCCTTCTGAGTTTCCTACAATCCTGTGCTGTTTTCAAGCATGGATACACGGATGCATGCAATGGGAATTAACAGTTTAGTTCAGAGCAAGATCATAATCAAAAGGGGCCATAGGCAGGGTAATGGATTGGGCCCTCCCCATAAGCACAGCTCCCCCTAACAGTCATTCCATTATCCCATTACTTAGCTATTTCTCCCCAGTTACCATAAACACTGTTCAAACCTCTGTGTGCATATTTTCTTCTACAATAATTATAGATATTTGTGTTTAATTTAAAATATTTATTTCAAATTTTATAGCACAAACATTCATGGACTTTTACCGAACAAAACAATACAGTGTTATAATGAAAACAGACTTAACATCAACAGTAAACTTCTCCACTGTTGAAACTCTCATTCACCGAAAAGCATTGAAACCCACATTTAAAGAAAATTCATCTGGCCAGTGGGCAGGTAAAGTTTACCTTTGGGCTGTTTACAAACCATAGGCCCCTTGTACAGGCATATATGCATGTGTTCTTTGATTCACCTTCCTGGTTGTATTAAATTATATTCCTTGTAAAATTTGTTTTAAATTTGTAGTGTTGAACATTTTTCCAGTAAGCAATAAAATAAAACTTATGAACAAATAATGACAACACTGCCCATTTCAGAACATTTCAACCATGAAAAGCCACTCAAATTTCTGTCATTACAATCCACCAATACCAATCAATATACACAACCTCTGCAGAAGTTAAGTCATCTGAATAATTCCAAATTAAAGAGATGTGTAACTAATGAAGAGGTTACTGCTAGCAAAGACTAGACTTTATATTTCAGTGTTTCATCTAAAAATTCAGTGCCTACTGCCCTTGAAGAATACATTGCCTATGTTACATTAAAAAACAAAACTGGTAATATCGCAGTAGGAAATGGATGGCAAACCGACAACAGGTTCATAGTTACTAGGCATCTCATACAAAGGAGGGCATATTCAGGACTGCAACACTCCCACACCTCTCTTCCTTAAAGTACAACATAGTATCAACAATCCATCTACATGCTGTGGGAGTAGAACCCACAGCCTTCTGAATCAAAAGCAAGTATGCTACCTGTTAATATTAAGACCATTTGCTAAACAAAAGAGATGTACACTGAAAATACACTTAGCATGATAAATGGTAAACCTCTCTTCCCTTGAATTCCCTGAAAATGCACTGCAGCTTACAATTCCTTACAAATGCACTGAAACTCAGTGCCTTGAAAATGGACCAAAACTAATTTTTTCACTAGTCTGGTAGTTGGTGTAGAGGATTCAGGCTGTTGTTTCCTGTCACCAATGATTAGGGTTTGGGCCTGAAGAAATGTACTCACCTGCATAGCTCTCAACCGTCCAGGTTTAAGAAGAATGCCCAGATTTTTGCCTTACATTTCTGGTCTGTTCCTCATAAAACTTCTGGTTTTCTGGTAAATCACTGAAGGTTGAAGATTATAAATAATGACATACATATGAGCTTCAAACTTCATATTGTTCAGAAAATGCATGCGAACACAAATCCTGTTGTTCTAGTGCCCAAGTTTATAAAAGCAGTATTTAAAATCTGTCCCTTATTTTTGGGCTTTCATCCCACATTATTTTAGGCTTTGTCCAGACTTGAGAGGCATGCTACCCCACCCCCCCAACACGAACATCTTGTATTTATATTCCGCATGGAACAAGGGAAAATAAACACATACACACACAGACACACGGACATCTTGTATTTAAATTCTTGCTGAATGCAGGAAAGAAGTATGCTAAGGGTGCATGCATGCATGCATGTGTCAGTGCACACAGGGACGTACAGACAGAGGGTATTCCTAAAGGATCTCTGGTTAAGGACTATTTTTCTTCTTAATATTAATAAACTGAATGGAAAAGTATTTTAAAACTCCACTAAAGTCATCTCATAATAGCTCTTGTGCCTCAGAAGGCAGTACTTGGAAATACTGGGCTGTCCATGGGTACAGTATCACACCCACGGGTGGCCAATTATTTCCCAAAGATGTTCCGCCTACTGTACAGATTTATTTTTGGTCTGTTCTCATAAAAAGTTTAGATTTTCTGGCAGATCCTCAATTGAAGTCACTAAATGAAATATGTTTGACTTTCAGACTTCAGAAATGCATGCTAACCCAAAACCCATCATTCTAGCAACTGCATGTTTATAACAGCAGTATTTAAAATCTGTCCATATTTTGGGGTGTTTGTCCCCCCATTATTATATGCTTTGTCCAGATTTCTTGTGCTAATCGGTTAAAAGGTAATAAACAAAAAACTTTTGCAGCATACGCATTTATTTGTTAGCAAGATAAAAATTCAGTATGTGCTTTGTAAGCTTTCTTTGAAAATACAGCACTCATGATTTTAGGAAGTGTGTCTCATATGGATGTTTAATTAAAAACAAAAGCAACCAGTTAAAAGTTATTGCTCTGTGACAGAACTACAGTCATACAGCAGCGCCTTGCAGAAGGCACATTGTAAAGATTGGAACAAAATAATGAGCCTGAGGAAATTTACTAGCCTGCATAAGTCTCAACTGTCCAAATTCTCCCAGAATGTCCAGATTTGGTCGTCTCCTCATAACATTTCTGGTTTTCTGGTTAAATCACTGAGGATTGAAGTTTCTAAATAATGACATACATTTGAGTTTCAAACTTCATATTGGTCAGAAAATGCATGTTAACACAAATAGGAATGTTGCACTAACTAGCTCTCCGATTACTCCTAACATCAACATATTTTACCTCCTTTCCATTGGTTTATTTTTCGTCTTTGGGTAATCTGTAGGTATTTAAGTTAACCCCCCCCCCCCACCCAAGAACTGTCATTCTGTGATTATAGTCCTCCCAGGCAAACCTGAAAAAATGCCTTTGTTCTTCAGAAGGAAATCTTGAACTCTATGTTTCTGAAGTTAGGAAATAGTTTCGCCCACCACCACCATGTGGTACATATATTTTATTTTTCTTGTACATGGTCATTGACCTCTGATACCCTGCTATACCATATGTAATTGCATTCCCCTTCAAGGCCTTTAAGACACCTACACATGTTAAATTTGTTCAGTACACTTTTGCCTTGTAATTCACCCCTTATTTGTCCTTTAATTTATCTTCTAGAGTCCCTGCCATTTGCCCAGGAATTTTTTGGTTGTATGAACCAAAGCTTATAACTTAATCCTCCACTCAAAACTCCATGCTAGACTGTGCCTCCTCCATGTGTTCCTGCGCAAGAGGCATCGGCACCTTTAATCTTTCCTGTAGATCACTAAAATTCCTAGGACACACTTGAAGTGCGTCTTTTCTTCCTCTCATGTCTCTTTCATCAGTAGTTCTCTGTGCTGTCTACCATATAACAATTCAAACAGACTGAATCCCATATTGACTTGGGTACTTCTCAAATTGAAAACATTACTAAACAGGGCAACAGCTGGCCCCAGTCATTCCCATCTTTACAATAACCTACCTTGACACAGATTTCATGGACCTATTAAATAATTCTACCAAATTATCCATTTAGAGGTAATAAGTTGTGTTTCTCAGCTGGTTTATTTGGAAGATTTGGTAAACCTGTCTTGATTTTAGACATAAATGATCTGCATTGTTCCATTAGGATGTCATTTATTATCACTAACCAGGAACCTAGCAACACTAATTCCTTAACAACTGCTTTGGAATTAGCATCCCTATTGGCGATATTGTTGCAAACCACAATAACATAGTCCAACACCACCAAAATATACTGGTGTCCACTGTTGCATCTAAATAATGTCCCTACAATATCCACAGCAATTCTTTTAAAAGGAACTTCAGTTACTGGCAATGTTTCAGGAGGTAGAAGGCTCTGCCCCCTCCCTTATTAATGGGCACAGGAATCTACATGTCCCACTCTTCCCTGAGGATGGGTAGCTGCTTCCACTCCTCTAAAGGATTTGTGATAGTAATTTCTTAACTTGATACCCCACTTTCTCTCTCTCTTTGTGGTTCTTTCTCACCCTTTATCCAATCCTGTGCTTTCAACTGTAGTTTGGTTTCCTGAGACCTACTCCACCTCTTTGGCGCTGACTCCATCTATTGTACAGAGGCAGAAATCCCTCCCTTCTCCAGACAACTTTACGCACACTTTGGTCTGCCTAGGGCCTCTTAGTGTGGATTTGTAACACCTCACTGAAAGACCATTTCACTGACACCCATTTCACTGAGACCAAATCACCTAAAGTTCATTTCACCTAAAACTCATTTCACTAACAAGTAGTACTCTAAGGCAAGTCAAAGGTATATGTCTTTTTCCCCACTGTAGTGCAATCCTGATGTTAGTATATATAGTTGGGGGGGGGGAGTGTGGGGGGGCA
>NC_056748.1:1025385977-1025498477 GCF_019279795.1 Protopterus annectens | reverse complement strand
CTTGACTTATTCTATGACCTTCCTACATTTCTTTCCTGAGAAACTGTAGAGCGTTACACTTTACATTTCAATTATATGTTTCATCTTATTTTTTCATTCGCAGAGAAAAAGTCACATTCTCATGCCACAGAAGAGAGATGCATTGCAGACAAAACAAAGTTAAATATAGATTACAAAGACACCATCAATCTGAAATAAGAAAAAAATATACATTTTTATATCTGTTTTTCTACCTTGACACCAATGTGTCTTCATTGTGGTAAAAAAATTCCCTGACATTAGTTTTAGGCTTTGTACTTGCATACTATCACAGTCAGTTATGCCCATTCTGATAGGTTACCCCTTCTCTGATGGAAAAGAGGAAACATAAAATGTCCACAAAACAATGACATGATGGTTTACTCCTGCACATCTAGCCACTTCGCAGTATGCACAAACAGGCACACATACAAAATATTACTCCTGCTGTGCCAGATCAGAATATGTTTGTGATAAAATGTCAGCAGAGATCAGTCACTTTCAACCATAGATTGTCACCATATCCGTCAATTACTTCCACTTTGATTGTGTACATCTCACATTGGATTGTGAACATAAAAAAATTCTGACCACACTTGATACATTTTAACAAGTCTCACTTAGACCCACATTAACTAGCTGTGACAAGCCACATCAAATGACAAAAGGATCAGTTACTTAGTTCCACATTCTGGTTTTCTGCAAGCCAGTTGCAGTCACTTTATGGACTGCACATCACCTCACTGATTGTGGTAAAATTAATAAAGTAAATAATAGCCAATATAATGTATTTCACCTCATTGTTGTTAGGCACACATTTGAAGGTGTATATACGTACACACACACTTTGCCCCTGAAAAGCTATCTTAATAGTAATTTGCTTTCACACACAGCCCACTCATCTCCTCAACTGAGAAAGCTAGCCACTTCCTATGTATACTTATTTTATCTGATTATGAACACAGTGAAATATAGAAATGGCTATAGTAATGTATTTCAGCTTGTTGCCAACAGACACATACTCTGCTCATCCTCCAACATGCCATATCAGTGATTATTCAATACTGTTAGCATCAATGAAATCTGTTTTCAATGTCATCCTTTCCCCATCCAAGAGATAGCTTTTATGCACCACTGCCATTAGCTTGTGATGAAGGTGAGAGAAGCTTGTATTCTATCCCAACTTGTTACCATCATGCACATTTGGATTTCTCCCAGCCATAGCAAGCCATATCCATGATCATTTCACTACCTTTTGCTTTCATACAAAGATTACTTCTCTCTTCACCAAGCCCCACCCTCCTGGGCGAGAACGTCTGATGTAACGCTACAAAAAAAAAGATAAAGGAAGTAATAGTCACACAAATTTATTTTCACTTTCTGCTGGCATTCACAGCCATTTTCAACCATGGTCCCTAACACTATAATAAATAATTACTTTAAAGATTAATGGATCACTTCTGTGGGAAGTGTGTTCTATTACAGTTGTCCATGGATATATCTGGTATCCTATTTGCATTTATAAGCTACAGGTAAGAAAAACATAAAAACATTTCTGAAGACTGATACTGCCTGCTGCTCTTAGCAGCCTTGGTGGATGGTGAGATCAGTGCAAATGACTTCCCTGACATTCATTTCTTCACTGATTACCCACTTTATCCTAATCAGAGTGGTACTGTGGGCCTGATTTAGCTAAAAGTGTAATTGGAGACTAAGCATATGAATGGCTTTTCCCTCCTAAGTAGCTGCAACTTTTGTGGGGTCCCCACACAGTCATGGATGATCAGGGAGACCCTCTAGCTATGGGTTTTGCTGTTTCTAATGCTGCCTATGATATCACCTATAACAGAAGTTTTACAGAAGATGCCTTTAATTGAATAACTAGTAATGCAACAAGCATGTTTATCGTTGGCCATACTTAACTTTTTTGCTGGCTCATATGTATCATTTTAGTTTCATTTGTATATTTGAGGGTGGTACACTTGGTGCCCATATGCTGGGAAAAGTTTTGATACCTTGATATGCTGTTGTGCATTGTGAATTATATGTGCATGCCTGACTATACTCATGGAAGTGAACAGGTTTTAACTTTTTTGAATACTGCACATCTTCAGGACTGAAAGCCTAACCCAGTATGAAATCATTAATATAATGGTCTTCTGTGGTTGTGAAAGACGTGGCTGCCAGGTGCTGTTTGGCAGTGGTCATAATAGAGAAAATAATGTGTGGAAAACCAACTGTGATGCAGATAAATGGCACTTACTGTAAAGTTAATTTAAGGAGCTTGCTCATTAGATAAATTATTTATTTTTGTTGTATATCATATAAGAGAAATATATTGGCATGGGGGAGTGGGTGGATGAGATGAAGAAAAGGAATTAATTGCTAAGGTTATCAATTGGTTCTATGTGAAGGTCTCCCTTGTTAGAATTGGCTTTGTCTTTTGGACACTCCCTTTGGTAATCCCATTTAACAGTGGCTGGGATGAAAGGGCAAAAAAAAAAAAAAAAAAGATTGCATCCTTCAAAAAATAAGACAAATAGAAGTGCTAGGATGATGATCTTTTATAGCTGGGCCTTATCTTGCCAAGGCCTCTAATGTATATAAAATGAGTTGGTAATTACTAAGTAAACAGGCTGGATGAGGCCTTTGTTCTTTGCAAGTTGTTATAAAAGGGCCATAAATTCATTTATATTGGGTAAGGTGTTGTCATGGGTACAATTGGTTAACATGACACCTATAGGCATGATATTCAGGATGTGAAACTATTGGCTGAAGTAAAAAAAATGTGTTCACTGAAACATATGGTTAAAATTTGAACAGATGGGATAAAAGGATCTGTAGGAAACATAAGTCTATGCAGATTGTAACATTAAGTTATGTCCCTTGCACTAAGAAAGATTTTTTTTTTACTGTAAAGTAAGGTATGTATTTTGAGCAAGTATCTAAATGTAGAAACATTCATGATGTGCTAAATATTCTTAGGTTCTTAGGTGTGTACTTGGCTAATGGCCCTGGAATCTTCACAAGCCTAGCCCATAGGATTACCCTGGCATTGTGCCACCCAACCTTAGTTCCCAGTGCCTCTGTCGAGTAGAGCCACTGGAGTGATCCCCGGGGTGAATTTTCTATTTCCCATCCACTCTTCAAGATTTCACTTGAAGAGAGCCAATGAGGTGCTCTGTTTGACATGTAAGGGAAGTCTATTCCATTGCATGGGTAATCTATAGATTATGAATCTGTCCCTCCAGCACCTTCTGTTGATTGTGGTAACGAAGCGTGTGGTGTGGAGGGATTCAAAGGAAAGTCTTTGTTGTGGCAAAATGAGCACAGCAACAACAGATGTTATTATATACTGAGAAATAAAAATAGAGCACAAACTTGTAGAAGATCTAAACACATATGTAGCATGATATGAGATATGAAAAATGTCTTGGAAAGGAGGCACGCAGACACCACTTGAAGCATTTATATTTCCCTCTTCTACTTCACTAATTAAAGACCTGAAGTGATCGTCACCTGTCAGCCGCATGACATCTGCTACAAAGCTAGGAAGCTGTAACTTACATTATCTGTGTTTGAATGAGGAACAGTCAACATGAGAAATTCAGTTACTTATCTGCAATCACAAAAAAGGCTGTTACTGACAGGGATACAGCAATCAAACTTATCTGTGCATCTATGAACCTTTGCAATTGGCTGTAAATTATAGTTGCAGTTATTGTGAATGAAGGTGGACTTAGGACTTAATTGTATTTGTAACTTCCGTAGCTAAAATAATATCAGCATGTTATAGTACATGACAAAAATAGGACAGAAGCCTCTAGAATATCTATAACCATCATTTGATTAAGATACATAGAAATTACTGCAAAGGAGCACACACTTATAAGTGAATATTCCCACTCACAGCAACAATACAATCAAGTAAAAAAAACACACACATACACACACGTTTTGTACTTCCATTGTAGAGCAAAACATGCAACTACAGCAGTGCAGAATAATTTGTAAAATGACTGAGTAGCTAGGAGCAAAAAAAAAAAATTGTTTGCATGCTCAAGCAGTGTACAAGTGAACTGCATAAGATTTCTGGCCTAGAGGAATCCCATCATCATAAACCTAAAACCCAGAAGTGGAATTCAAGAAAACTTCTGCTTAGCTGCTAAGTGCAAGTAAAAACGACTGACAATGATAAAAAAGAAGGAATTAATCAAATAATGTTTATCTAAATATAAATATCCTGTGACTTAATATAGGCTGATTGTACTTATTATCAGATGATAAAAGACTGTTTGATTCAGAAAAATGTACATGCCACTTTCCAGTAATACTGAGCCACAGATATGTGTTCATTTGCTGTGGCCATTCTGTGAAGCTGCAGCTAACCTGCCAAGTTGTGTTTCCAGGCTCAGGAGCTCCATTACTTTTTTTTTTGCCCCATGTCTGTCATGTTACTGGCCAGGCAACCCCCTGCCCTACACCAACATTAGGTCTACCAGCCAGTCTCTTTATCCCTGGACTTACTATGGTAGGGCCAGTCATGGATCCTAAGAACGTCCCTAGTCTCATCTGTCTTTGGTTCCACCTAGATTTTTTCTTTTTTGACCTAACAACTTCTTTCCCTACCCTTGCAATGATGTGATTACAGCTGAGGGGGGTGGGTTTGCAATGGAGACATTGCAATGTATCTTCTCTCCCCAGTGGCAACTCAACTAGGTCCACATCTGCCTCCTCTTTGGACCATGCTACTTCTCAAAGATGATCCAGGCTTCTACCAGGAATTATCTCCAGAGATTTTTATTTTGCCTCCCTTCCTCCATGATAGGCCGTCCCATCCTTCCCTGCTACTCTGTCAGTCAGTCAAACTCAGGGTCAGAGTCAGGGACTTTTCTCTCTCCATCACTGGAGGGGCATAGGAGCTCCATTACTAACATTAGAGCAATGAAAGGGAGAGGCCGACATATAATGACTGCATAAAATTCGCAAACACTTATTTGTTAGTTGTTTGTTTGCTTGTCTTTTCAGTTTTCCAGGTTAGGGGTCGCCATAGTGGAACTCCAGTCTGCTAATGATCGGCAGTCGATTTTTATGGTGCAGAGTTGCCAGCCCGGTGCCCAAACTTCAGCGAAGGCACACCCATTCACGCATGTCTTTCGGAGCTATTCGAATGCTGGGAGGACATGCAGACTCCACACAGAAGGCACTCCAGCCGAGAATCGAACAGGAGAACCTCTTGCTGTAAGGCAACAATGCTACCGCTGTACCACCACGGCTTCTAAACACTTATTTGTTAGTATGCAGAACAAATTCTGACATTAGAGTAGTTTAGAAGGCATCCAGGAAAACAGACAAAGCCATAAATATTAATTGAAAAATTTGATGTACTGAACAAATCAAGATAGTTGAGAGCTAAGGTTTCTGTACCTCTGAGTGCTGTATCCTTACTGCCTAGAAACTATATATATATATATATATATATATATATATATATATATACATACACACATATGTGTGTGTGTGTGATATATATATATATATATATATATATATATTTATATATATATATATATATATATATATATATATATATATATATATATATTATATTATATTATATTATATATATATATGGGTCCACTCTGTAATCTCGAATTTTAGTATTCTGAGATCACAAAACCGAAAACCCATAAGTCCGAATGTTCACAGTCACAAAAAAGTTATAAAAGGACATACTTTTCCTTTAACAGCTTGTACACAGTACCCAAAGAAAAATGGCATCTGCAGCGTTTGCGTATGAACCACCCAGAACCATAGGAAGCGCCTACCAGACAACTCTGTCACAGAAGGGTAATCCTGTTCTGATAGTGGAAGGCCATGTGAATCACCTGGAAAAGCGGGCCAGCAGAAAGAACTACTGTGCTGCAAATGGAAGTCTGCGCGGAAATGTAAAGGGAGGATGACAACTGAATGTGTTCCCACCGGTGAATGGCTATTAAAAACAGCACCGCACAACCACACAGGGGATCCAACAGACATTGAAAGGTATGCCATGTGTGTGGAGCTGAAGCACAGAGCTGCTGTTTCCAGGGATGCCCCTTGTCTGCTCGTAGAGGACGCTTTAGCATCCACATCAATGGACATAGTTCCCGACCTGCCGACAAGGCGTGCACTACTGCAAGTGGGTCGGGTGCGTCGGAAGGTGTCTACGGTCCCAACTGATCCTGCCATAACACTGAGGACACTTAATATGCAGGATTACCCCATCAAGACTGGTACATTCCTGGAAAAGTGGATAACGGATGGTGGGGGTGAGCATGTAGTGATTGTGTTCAGCACTGTCAACAATCTGTTTGATTTGAGCCGTGCAACCATCTGGCTAATGGATGGCATGTTTTTCTACAAAGGGGTGATCTGCAGGCAGCTGTACAGCGTACATGGATTGGTACATTATGGAGAGTACAGGAAATCAGTACCACGCGTGTATTGATGAGCAAAAAGTCCCTGCGTGCCTACAACTACATGTGGGACTGTCTGTTTGCCCTGTTTGCAGAACAGGGATTTGAAACTGCTCTCCGGTACGTGCTGTGCAATTTTTGAAATTGCTGCTATGAAGAGCATTCAGTAGAATATTAACTGTGTGAAGTCTAAGGGGTGCTTATTCCACTTTGGGAGAAACGTATGGCACAAGGTGCAACAGTTAGTGCTAGCCCATTTCTACAACACCAGCATGCCATTCCAGATTGCAGTCAAGTGCTTGATTGCACTTGCGTTCCTGCCGGAAGAGGATGTGTTACAGGCCTTCCAGGAGATGGAGTGCTTTCCACCAGAGGGGAAGGAGCTTATAAAGTATTTTGGGGACTGGTATGTGGTTGGGTGAAAGAAGATGCTCGCTACACGGTCCACTGCTGCCTGCAGATTCCCCCCTTTATTCCCCATTTCATTATGGAATGTGCATGATCTCAACACTTTGTTTCTGCCCCATACACAGAACTCAGTCGAGGTGTGGCATCGCCAGCTGAAGTATTTACTGGGGTCTAAGGCTACTAACCTGTTGGTACTGATGCACACACTGGAATGGGAGCAGGATAGGGTAGAGGAGTTGAGGAACCGTTTAGCGAGCGGGTGCCTGCTGTCCCCTAAATGACATCGCTTGGTGCAGAGGCATGCACAGTTTGAATTTGTGCTTGCACACAGGGATGCATACACTGCAATGGAGTTCCTAAAGGCTGTGGCTAGGGTTCTGAAAATGTAAGTGTCGATGCATGGTTTTACTGTATGTCTGGGGCTGTTCCTGCGTGGGAGGTGAAGTAAGCAGCACTACCTTATGCTTCACGTGGTGTAATGGTAATGTGTAGAGCACATTGAAATGGAACGGAATGCTTGTATATGGTTTTGTTGGTGTTGTAGGGTGCATACTTGTATTGTGAAAGGGGTAGGGTGCATATCATTTACAAAACAAAGCCGCATTCATTTTTTTCGATATTTCAAGTTTTGGACAACTCAGGCTCGGCTTCTTGAACGTTTAGACTTATGGGTTTTTGGTTTTGTGATTTCGGAATACTGAAATTCGAGATTTCAGTATTTTGAGATTACAAAGTGGACATTATTTATATATATATATATATATATATATCAGGGCAGCTGCGGTGGTACAGCGGTGTTGTCACCTCACAGCAAGACATTCTTTGGTTCAGTTCCTGGCTGGGGTGCCTTCGGTGCAGAGTTTCAATGTCCTCCATGCGGTTGGATGGGTTTCCTCTGTGTGCTGTGGTTTCCTCCCACATTCCAAAGACATGAAGTAGGTGGAGTGGACACTCCTAAATTGGCCATAGGTGTGAGTGTGTATGCAAATGAGTGGTGCGGACGAACTGCCATGGCAGGCCTAGCCACCTCACGGTCTAAATCTTGGCTTGAGATGATTGTCACTGTTGAAGTGACACCCCCAGACCCCATGTATAAAATGGGGAAAAGGGGTTAAGGATATATATATATATATATATATATATATATATATATATATATATATATATATATAGATAGATAGATAAATCAAGCAATGCATTATAGAAACAGTCAGTGACATTTTGTTCTTTCCAGAAATTCAATTTCTGTATTCTGGAACACATCAATAAAAACCCATGGGGTGGAGACTGGAAGGTGTTTCTAGTAAAACATGAATTAATTTGGCAAATCACCCTTTGTGAAACTTTTCCATATGGGTTGAACAAATGTACTTCAATCCTACCTGTTTTACACATGAAGTCTGAAAAATTGTAAGGGAGCACTGTACCTGGTGAAGTTTCAACAAATTCTATTTATTCTATATTCACAACCAGTGCTCCAGTCAACCATTGTTTGGATATGCAGCATCACTTTTTATGAATGTTGTATTGATGGCTATTTTTATTGATATGGAGGCTGCTGACTTTTTTAACCAAGGTTGCAAATCTGTATTTATTCAATTAATTTTAGTTGTGTTATTAAACAATTAAAATACTCATCCAATAGAATGCATTTCTGACAATGTGTAAGGTTGCCTGTTTCAGATGGTTTTATTCTGATGAAGCCTCCTATAAGGGACGAAAGTGCTCAATAAAATACATTTGTATCCACCTTAAACCTCCTTTTGCATTATACTCTTTTATGGTTACCATTGTCATTTAAATATATCCACCATTCTTTTTGGTTAACCCTATATATACCTTAACCATATTTAGCACTCTAATTTGTCCTGTCTGCAACATTTTGTGGTTCAGGAAAAATTATTTTGGGATTAGCACTAACCATGAATATTATGCTTAACCTTAAATTCTCTGTGAAAACCAGAAACAGTTTGGCAATAGTGGACAGAAACAAATAACCTCCATTCATCCTGAAACATTTCTCTTCCTCAGATGATCTTGTAAGCTATAAATTGAGGAAAAAAGTCTTCATAGTGGCTAACAGAGATAACATCATAATTTAAGCTTTTCTGAAAAGTGATAAATAGAAATTGCTTTGAATAAATTATTGGCCCTCATGGATGTCTTATACCTGTAGGACTTAAACCAAACATTGGCCTCTTATCTCCTCTTCCATACCCGCTGTAACAGCACTCACAACTCTCATATGTTTTCCTTCAAAGTACCTTCATCCTCTTCTTAAAGTACAATCCTCCTTTTTGTTATTACTGTTGATTATCATCTGAGAAGAAACTGTAACCAGCAATCTGCAACTCTGTCTTCATTTAGTGAGATTTGTTGTGCCTACTACCATTAATGTAATTAATAAACTACTATTAATGTGTATGATATGATTTCATATTTGGCCTAATTAAGATCAGCAGGTAACTGGAGGTCCCTGGCCACCCAGGGTGGTGAGAGTACCGCTATGCCAGGATGACAGCTGTGGGAAAATTGCTGAATTCTGCCAACCTTCAATTTGAATTGTGCTTGTACGTATGTGAGCAAGAGAGAGAGATAAAATAACTTGTCTGAAAGACAGTAAATAGCAGTAGAAGAGACTTTGGTTCACAGAGAAAGTGGGGCGAAAGAGATCTAGGTGCTTGGCCAGAGACTCAGCTCTCTAAGTGGCCTGTGTGCCATCTTACCTGGGGTGGATGTTAAATGCCCATAAGTAAGACAGCAGTGCATATTTCATTTATGCTCCTGGTAGTCAGGTTGTACTTTGTGATTTAATTATTACACTTGCGTGCTTTGATTTATTTTAACCTGCTGGGCACCAGTGGTTTGACTCAAAGGACCACACCTCTAGTGCCAGATAGGACTGTTTCTTCACATTGGTGGCTGCAATGCCATCAGTCTATGACAGTTTAATTGGCATTGGGATTCAACCCCCATCCATTGGTTCAAGAAAACATCTGACTACATCAGCAAGCATGGTTTACTTTCAGATGTCTAACATGGTTTTAGGACTGATCATAACACACTTACAGCTATTTAATTATTCCAACTTACAGCTATTTAATGATTCCACCCATACAAAATGCCATACCCAGTCAGATTCTCTGTCACCCTCATGAAACCTACACTATCATTAATTTCCAGAAACAGTTATCCTACCAACTACATACATTAATAGATGAAGCTCTTCACTGTAACAACTCCTCTCACATAAATCATACTTCTGTGTAGCTATCGTGAACCAAACCTAGACCCACCCAGATTCCTTCTCACCAAACTGAACATAGCACTAGTAAATGCAGGCAGCATGCTAAAAAAACTTAAACAACTTCACACTCTGTTCTCTTCCAAAAACCTGGATATCGTAGCAGGAAATGAATCTTGGTTAAAGCAGGACAACCCCAACCTAAAATTCCACTTCCCTCACTTTTTATAGGTGCTTACTAGGCTATTGATCTGTGAGGATCTTAAAAAGCCCAGTCTTAAATATCCATGGTGGTAGTTTACCCCTTATATTTATGTATGAATAGCCCAGAGGTGGGCAGACCAAGAATATGTTGTTACATTTACTTGTTGCCTCTTCCCATGATGGGCATGGGTGCTAGACTGGGGGGGGGGTATGGTTTTCCATCTATTCATCTAAATTATATTTGAATAGAGTAAGAGAAGTACTTCACTCTTTGTGGAGTGGAAAAGGGTTCCATAGAAGGGGTATCTTCTGTGATACATATTTATCCCTTTAACATTTGGTTGTTACACAAAAAATGAGATCCCTTGAGTGGGTGTTTACACCAGCTTTGGATTTGCAAATGTGCAATAGGTCTAACAGGAGAATGTCTGTTGAGGTTTTATACACAAGACAGAGGTCAACTCTTAATAATCTGTATGATACTGACAAGAATGAAAAATCTTTTAGATGGGCTGCATAGTTTTTATGATTTAGACCCTTTTTTGTTGGCGAGAAAGTGTTGTGGTCATTCCAGTTGACAAGTGTTTTTGAACAGGTACATACTGAAAGGATCATACTCAGTGATCAGGCTAATGAGAGTTGAGTACATCCCTGAACCAGGACACCATACATTTAGATATAAACTGTGTGATGAAAAATGGCTTCCTCACAGTAGTGGATAAATGATGATCAAAGTACAGTTTCTTGACACAGATCCCTCGTTCCTTGACTATGGGATCAACTTTCAGGAATATATTGTCAATGTTATAATTACAAGTGAAGTTATGCTTGCTGAAGGATACTATCAAACATATTTTGGCATTTAGTTTAAATTCAAGGTATTGACACCAGTTATGTGTCCAGGAAAGGCCTTCTTGGAGGATGTTGGTGTCCTCTGAAGAATTTATGATGGCACTAAGTTTGCAGTCATCTGTAAAACTGATCAGCCATAAATCCTTAATATTAGCTTTGATCTCCAAGAAGTAAATACCAAAGAAGACTGGCCCAAGGACTGAACCTTGGGGTATGCTGCTGTTGACGAGTCTTTTGGAGGATGAAGTCATTATCTTCTCTAGCAAGTCCGGAGGTATTTAATAGGTGATATGATGAAAGTGCAGTTTTTACTGTTAACCATTTGAGATGATTGGTTCATTGATGGGAGGGGTTATATTCTCTGGAGTACTTAAGTGTGAGTTTTTGGCTTGTATTTTATTCTGATGATGAAAGCTCTAAATAAAGTAGAAAAATAAGTGATTCTGCCTTGTGTTTCCAACTTTTGTGGTTCTAAGTCTGGAGGTAAAATGTTTTTGTAAGACTATGGAAATACCACTACCTTTAGTGCTTTTGTCAAATATAGTAGACCTGAAAATGTGGTAGGCATTGAAACCCTGCAGTTATGGATGTGGTTATTTGTCTTGGGTCAGGTCTCCATAACAGTACATATATCAATGTTTTCTAGGATATGGAGTATGTTTAGGAAGTGGAGTTTTCCTAATGCTTAGCAATAATACTTATGTTTTCCAGATTCTGATTTGTTATGTTGGAAGCTTTAGAAGACTGAGGCTGTATGAAAAAGGCACTATGGGTTGGAGAATGATTTAGCCAATATATGAAGGCCTTTTTGGGGGGAATAGGTACAGACCATCCTTGGCAATGGATTTAGGACTGTTTACCTTCTCCTTCTAGGCAGAAATATATTGTATTCCCTTTGAAAGATACCAAAAGCTGAATCAGTTGTTGAAGTTATAAGCTTTTGTTCATTTTGCAGCATCATCCTTGGTGATTGTAGAATGCTGCTCAAGGCCAAGTTTATATCTGCCTTAGACACATATTCCCTTCATATGGTCCTGGGACGTACATCTCAAGTCATTTACAAATGTGCTGTATGACTGTTTCATATGCGTACCTATGGTGCAGGGGACTAGATTGCATGTGTGATGTAGCGAATTCTGGCACTTGATAGACAACTGACTGTGACCCTCTTCTTGCACAGCCGGTAAGTGGTGCAGTGGTGTGTCTAACTGTGGCATCTCCTATGACTAGGATATTGGATTGTGTGAAGGTTTGAATTATGGGCTTTTGAACTGAGTCGGTGTGACTCTTAAGATGTATATTGCATGGGTATGCTGGCTGTGCTGTGAGTTTGAGGGTACTGGTTTCTAAGGTTACATTTAGGAGCCCTTTGTAGGTTAAGTAGGTTAGCTTTAAGAGCCTCAGCATATGCAAGTCTGTGTGATAGGTCTGAGCTGTGTGTGATTGGGTTAGTGTGATTTTAACATCCTGTTTATTATTTGTAGTGGCTTCTTGTTAGAGCTTTGCCTCCAGTTACATTGTATAACTACATATCTCACTGTTTTAGTAGATGATTGTTAATATATAAAAGAATTTCTGCATTGTTTTGATGCCCATTTTCAACCAAGATAACAGAAAATGCAAATCCATGGTTCTTGGTGCTTACAGGTATGTGCTAAATGGGAAAATAGTGCCATGAGGTTTGGAGTTGATTTATTGCAATGTTCTCTCTGTTTAAAAGAACAATCTAAGTCTACTGAAGAAGAGCAGCCTGCCTCTTACTGCAGAAGTACTAAGGGAAGGATTTGACTCATGGTTAAGATGTGATCTGAGGTATACTAGTAAGATGGATAGAGAAAATTTGGTTTCAGCACCAATAACAGGAAGGTAGTAAATAATTTGTTTAGACTGGTTATGAGGTTGACTTTAGATGTACAAAACTCTGCAGTTAATACAGCTAAAACTGAGAGATGGAGTTAACTTAGATTCCTAAAACAGACAATCTGAAGGTGCCTGCTTCTGTCAAGTATGGCATTGTGTAGAGCTGTGCTGAGCACAACCACTAACTGTTAAGCTGAGTGTAAAAGTGAAAGAACTAATAAGCAAGTAGTTAGAACTCCATCAATAATTTTTACCTCTCTGAATCAGCAGCTTAGTATTCCCTGACACTGAATATCCACTACTGCTCTCAGCAATTTTACAGACAAACTAGAAAAGCAACCAAAAACTGTACTTTAATGTAAGAGTAAGCTGAAAAGCAGGAAAAAAGATGGGAAAGTCACAGGGAAGCACACTTATTAGCTATATGGAGATGTTATCTGATCAATTAAGGAGAACACTCAATGTCACAAAAATGGAGGCTCTATTAGCTAGACAAACAGCAAGGTAACTAAGAGAGTGTCACCACCAAACCAGGCACTAGAACTGGTATAGGCACACTGCTGCTAATCAAAGACAGTGTTCAAATAAAAGCAAGTAAACCCATCTAATTACCTTGGCTCCAACTGGGCATCCATAACACTGGCAACCCTCCTGCTTTCCTTACAAGACAAATTTCCCCAGAGTCCCTCGACTACTAATACCTCACTAAATAATTTAAAGCACTCTGCAGTTTTGAGGAGAGGATCTGGGAAGAATGGAAAAAAAAGAAATCCTCACAGTTCAACTGAGATCACTTCATACTACAATGGGACTTAGCTTTGTGGTATCTGGTGGAGTTTTTGTCTAACTCAGCCTTCATATCATTGAACAATCTAAATTATAACCAAAAGAAATTCTGGAAATTAGTCAACATTACAACACCACTAACTGCACTCCCGTTCTTCACCCTTCACACAAAGACACCATTAAAACATCTTTAGGCTAAATCACACCCTCAGACCTTACAGAATTCATATAACTACCCACTTTACACCCTAATATAATAAACCCACCTACATATACAACTGACTCCTCATCCTTCTACTGTAAAAAGATTACTACCAAAGACATTGCCTTACTTGTGGATAATATCACCACGTGTCCCTTGGATCAGATGCACTTCATCCATACTTCATCTCACTCTGCAAAGAATGTCTACTCCTCCTACTTAAACACCTATGGAATTTGCATCTCCCAAAACGCAATGCCCATATAATGGAAAATAGCCAGAACTGCATTTCCCAAAACTTCTAGCCCAGCATACACCAAGGATTACAGACCAATCTCAGTTCTTCCCACCCTTGGTAAAATTCTGGAAAAGCTCATCTATTCCCAACTAACTTCCCAGGTACAGTCAGACAGGACAATTACACATCAGTAGCGCAGATTCTGGACCAGTTGCAGCACCATGACTGCTCTACATTACCTTGACTGATGACATATTACTAAACAGGGCCAAAGGCCTAACTGGTGCAGTTTTTTGAAGACCTCTCCAAGACCATTGACACTGTCAGTCACACTCCATTCAGTCAGCATAAGCCCTCAAGTAGCCTTATGGTTTAAAGACTTTCTATCCGATAGGTACTTCAAGGTACAAATAACCTCATCTTCCTCACCCAGCATCTACCACTCAGAGTGCTCCTCAGGGATCCATGCTCTATCTTCCCTTTCTCTTTGTCCTCTTTATTAACAGCCTACTTTTTGATACCCAGCCCCTTTAAAGGTAGTATATGCTGATGGGATGCCTATGTACAGGTCCACCCCCAGTGCTGTCACCATTAAGCAAAAACTTGAACAAGATCTCAAAGACTGTACTCTTGAGCACAGTGCAAATGCTTTCTAAAGTTAACCTATCCTGGGTCCACATGCCTTAACCAAAGTACCACTTTCAAAATGGTGTCTTATTTCAGACAGCTTGGTATCTAGTTTGATCCTGTGTTCAAATTTCAGCCCCATAAACAACTCATTAAAGCCAAAATTAATCAACTTCTCTTCTAGGGCTGGAAATTTTTGCATTCCTTCAGCCAGACCTGTAATTGGTAAAGGACTCCATCTACCACATTTGGAATATGGCCTCCCTCTCATCTCAGCTGCTTCAAGCAAAAAATCTCTCCTCCTTACAAACTACTGCCACAAGCACTTGCAGATTAATTTCCCTTTCTCCCAAAAGAGAGCACCGCCATATCCTTTTCAAAGCTAAATGACTCCCCCCCCCCACAAAAGGTAAACCTACTTACTAAGTTCTCTTCTATTCAAGTCCATCATTGAACAAAACTTCCCCTATTTCTCACTAATGATCTCTTAGACTCTTACCATCAGGTCTCTGTCCAGCACCACACTTTACTAAAATGCTCCCCCTCTCTGATCTAAAATGCATAGGACATGCATTTTCCCTTCTTGAAATCCATCACTTAATTCTACATGACTTTCCTAAGGGTGTTCACTGCACAGGTGGTTGTGTGGTTTAAGTGTGATAATTTTAATGTAGCAGTTAGTTTTTCTGTAATGTATTTTATTGTGTGAGCCAGTGGTAATCTTTTTAAGTTTTGCTCCCCTTTACTTCACTGTAGTGCAACCATGAAGTTTGCAGATATAATTTCAGGGTGTGCAGGAGGGTTGGTCCCCTGAAAAAAAGATTTTTGTATGCATGCTTTTTTAAGCTCACTATTTTCAATATTTAATTTTCGATAAATGGAGAGCTGGAAAAAATTGTTGGCAGCTCATTGATAAATCATTCTGCACCAACAACTGGATAAATCCTCCTTTACCACAGTCATTTTCCTGTTTCATTCCCTTTTGCTTTTTGACCCACCTTTCTTCTACATTTCTGTCCTTTACTACAACTATTTTACTTTCCCCTCAGCAAAACAAAATGTCATGTAATATTGTCTTCTGTGATAAATACACAATCTCTCTCATACTTAACTGCCTGGACATATTACTTTTGATTGCTTGCATAATTTATCATGTGACTGTATAAATTGTCTTTTATTGCATGTACTTAATGTTGGTCTTTTTATCTCTGGCTATATACCCTGGACTCAACCTGAAAATAGTCCAAATGAGAACAGTGCTTTACAGCAATCAGGATATACTACTTTGACAGATGAACTTTTCTTAAAGAAAAATGGGAGTCTATTAATGCTCAACTTCTCTGTCCTTTTTCACCCTATTATCAGTCCCTGTTATGAATAAACAACAATACACAATTTAAAATATTTTAAATCGACTGTTTCTGTCCACTAGAACAGTACCTTTCTGTACTGTGGTGGTTTTACTTTCAAAAAACTTTTATCCCACCCTGGTAGACGTGTTGTAGTCTCCAACTCATTGATGTCATCAAGGCCAACGAATACAGGTAGTTTTCTGGCAAATTCCCTCTTCAAACTGACATCACCACAACCATCCTAAAAATCCACCCATGCTGTGATGTCACAGTTCCCTGGTCCTTCCTCTACCCATACAGAAAGTAAAGGCTAGAACAAGGAAACAGTCCATGAATCAAGCCTCCTGCTTTGAGTTGTCAATCACAGCAGGTAATGGGTCAAATTACCCTTAACACTTTGACAGCTAGGGAAGTTAGGTGTAGAGTGCGATGGGAGATGAGTCGAAGTAGTACAATTCAGGCTTTACAAAAGACTGCAATTTAGCCATTCTTAAAAGAAGCAGCAGTAAAAAAAAAGCACTTTGAAAGTTTGTACTGTCACATTTGCACTGTTTGTGTCTTAGTAGTCATTGAATGGCATGCAATGTTACTTAAAACTGACTGAAAGACAGCAGTGTATGCATGTAAAATCAATGCAGTGACAGGAGCATTAAGAAGCAAGAAGCCTGGGTGATGTATTTTTTTACAGGCATGCACTGCGTTGTGGGATAGCTAGAGGCAGACTAAACAATCAGGATCACTTCAAGATGCTCGACCCATGTGGTCAGACTCAGAAATTATGTATAAAGATATTTAAAAACCTGTAAATAGTCCCAGAGTGGTGTTAAAATGTAGGAAACACCAAACCATGAAGAAATAAACTTTTTTTGGGGGGGGGGGCGGTATATGGGTGTGGTTCTCCTTTAACTATAGAAAAGGTTAGTTCACAATGTCTGTATATATTTTTTTTTTTGTTGTTTAATCTTTTTCTCTCCATGCCTGTCAACTCTCAGCCATAACAGAGTTAAACAGAGGCATCATTTCCTAGGGGAGAAATTGCTGTTGTGGTAGACCATCATCTGGCAGTTATCAGAGCTATCCCTAACCCTTCTCTTTGATGACTGTATGGATGCTCATAGAGCCTTTCTCTGAGGGTGTAACATTCCTGCACATACCTCATGAAGGCTACCATGAAAGTGGCCTGGCAGGGATCAAACATAAAAAGTACTTCCCCTTCATGACAATATGGGAGATTGTTGTCACATGTAGTACACAACCAGTACTTGCCAGAAATTCCTGCAGCTTCCTCAGTGTTGCTGTAGATCTCGTGGCAGCCTCCCTGACCAGTTTTCATCTTATCTTTTCATCAATTTTGGAGGGATGTCCAGTTCTTTGCAATGTCACTGTTATCCCATATTTTCTTCACTTTTTGATGACTGTCTTCACTGTGTTCCATGGTATAGCCAATGCTGTGGAAATGTTTTGTAACCTTCTGACTGATACCTTTCAACAATGAGAGTCGTTTGATGCTTTGTGAGCTGTCTGCGAACCATGGCTTTTGCTGTAGCAGGCAACTGAGTACATGTCAGGAAAATACTACTAGGACAGCTGAACTTTATTTGGGATTAATCAGTCTCTCTTTAATTGATGGTAGGTGTGTACCCAAGAAGACTGAATGCTGTAATTAAATCAAAAGGTGCTTCAACAAAGTATTAGTTTAAGGGTGTGCACACTTATGCAACCAGCTTATAATACGTTTTTTTTTATATATTTTTTCCCCTAACAGATTTGTTTGTTTTTCAATTGAATTGTACAGATTATAGGTCCCATTAAAGGTGGGAAAAGTTTTGAAATGATTTATTGTGGTCTCATTTTTTTATATCACAAAAACCTGGCATTTTAACAGGGGTGTGTAAACTGTTTATATCCACTGTAGCTAGTAAATAATTATTAGTGAATACTTGGCTAATGTAACAGTATTACACGTTTGTGAAATTGATTGTTTACATTTATAATAAAACCACATATATTATTTTGTGATTTTCTATTCGACAATTTGTACCTTCCAGTCTGTGTTACTCTCATTGTTTAAGGCTGCCATTTTGCTCAGATCTTGACTGAAAATTGTTTGTAGAACCAGTGGTGGCTGGTGACTTCAAATCAAAGTGGGGCTGCAGGAGACACCTGAGTGGGGTGGGGGCAACTAGAAAGGAGTGGGTTAACTTCACAAGGCGGAGCTATGATACAGAAGAATCAACACTGATCATGCCTGCCATTTTACATAATATAACTGCTCATTCAATATTCAAACATGCTGAATAGTCTACCAAATATTTACACTAAATTGCATTTCAGAGCTAATGAGGTGTTTAGGCTATGCTATAATAGAACAAAACCTAAACATCTCTAAACAGTAAAAACGTGGTTGGTCTTAACTGATTGAAACTGTTATGAGTACACATAATATAATTAAACATACATTGTACTGTATCAGGTAATCTGCATTTTGTACAATACCAAGAGAAAAGCAAGGAGATTTGGAAATCCCACTGTTTTATCTTAATGCATTATTCACAATTCATGGTCACTGCAACGACTAATGAACCAGTGGTTCTGACAGTCAGTGACACAGACATCTAAGACAGTTGACTTTACCAAAATACACATTAATCTTGCAAAGCCAGAATTACAACAGTAAACAGCAGGGCGAGTTGCTTCATTCACATACAGCCCCAGTCCATGTTGCCCAGTCCACCCACAGTATCTGATTTGATCTTGCAAGGTTAAAAGACAAAAAAAAGTTGAAAGATAACACTGTTATTAATATATGTATTTTTTCACATAAATAGTAGCCACAGTTCAGAGCTTGTGGTTGATCTTACGTCACTGAAAAGCATGTTACTCAAGTCAGAAGTACAACGGTAAGGCCAGTTATTTTATTAGCACATACTAGGCATAGCCCAAAGACTGATTGCCTACCTAGAATATCTGCTTTGAGCCTACAAGGTTTAAAATAATGAAAAGAGAAAGTGTAGTTACATTACCGTATTTCTTTCTCATCAAATTGTCAAGAGCTTGCAGGTGATCTTAGTTCAGTTCACTCATAACACACTTTAGTCATGCAAGAATACAGTTTCAACAACAAAACATCCACACACCATCCTAATCTATCTTGAATGACCCTGCAAAAAGATTAGGTTAAAAAAAAAAAAATTCATTCACAAGTAGCTCCCAAAACACACTGCGTACCTATTATCTGTTTGACCCCTGCCACAATATTTTATTAGAAAAAAGACATCCACAGTCAAGCAGCCTCCAATGCATACTGCCTCCTTAGTACCTGGTTAACCCTGCCACCATATTATATTAAAAAAGAAATCAACAGCCCCAACACACACTGCCTCTTTAGTATCTGGTTAACCCTGCCAGGATATTATATTAAAAATGTATCCCTCAACAGCCCCCCTACCATACTGCCAAGTTCCAACCTACTACTATCTGGTTGACCTTCCCAGGAAAAAAATGCATAAAGTCAAGTGTATCTGGTTGACCCTGCCAGGACAAAAAAAAAAAATAAAGTATCTAAGTTTCAGCTAACTAACTGATAATAATTATCAACTCGGTCAGTTCACAATTAAGTACAAGCATTTTTTCATTCACCTTATCCAAAAAATAAATCTTTCTTTTGGCCTGATTATGATTTGATTTGAACTGCTCAGTGCACTTAAAGCACAGGAAAGCAACTTCAGTGGTTTCCCTTCTTTATACACTTGTGTCAGCAGCTGTCTCATGTATGCAGATTACGTGACAGGCTGCTGACGCTAACAGTTCATTTTGCAGAAATATTCCTGCGGTTGAAACCACAATGACTTTTGGGCATCATCTTTGATGCCCACCTGCGTTTTACTTCAGACTGTTTTTAATACAGTCCAGCCAGCCACAAGAAAGAAGTTTTGATCTTTTTTTTTTTTTTTTTTTAATAGGAACTCAGACATGCATGCACACATTTCTGAGTTCAGCTCCAGGATTGTTGTCATTCTACTGTATTGGGCACTTATTAGCCAGATTATTGAGTTTAATGCTATCGTTGGCATGTACCTGCCCAAACACTTGACACAGCTTGAACACTCAGTGTTTTCACAACCAGTAAATTGAGTTTAAATCATAAGAACTGCACTGATCATCTCAAAGCCTTGTCACTATTTTTTGTATCACACAGGCTGCTGAGACGTGACCTTTGCTTCACACACAGAGCCTCAGCAGATCCTATTCCTCTCAGACCTACTGCAGATCCACAAGCCCAGTGGCAGCATAAACACTCACTCACGATATCTTAATCTCCTCTGCAACATAACTAGATCATTTTGGAATGATAGATATGTATCACTGAGAATTCCACTTCTTTGGAATCACCTTTCCCTCTCCACATAAAACAAAGTACTTTTCTTACTCACATTTATATAGAGGAAACGAAGAGAAGTTTTGCAGGAAGGCTTAAAGAACATGTTTTTTTTTCAAATAAGATGTTTATTGTTTTCACATGTTACAGGTAAAAATAGTAACACAAGTCATGTATGAATATAATCACAGTAGCTAGCAGTTGACCAATAATAATGATAACAGATTGACAGTATGTTGCTCTACAGGGTGCAGTATTTGCAATATTCATTGCTTAATATTACCAAACTATAACTTGTCTTTGTACTTATGGAAACACATTGTTTACTATATACCCTTATCTGAGCTATCAGTTAATACAACAAAGCCTTTATACATATAACTGCACAGCAATAAACTAAGTACAATATTTACATTCTGGTGTCACCTTGGATTGCTATTTAACTACTCTAGTTTTAATGCAAGATAGAGTTTATGTGACTAAGGGTTGATTTGTGAGTGGTCCTTTGTATTCTAAATAAAAGCCTTCTAACATCATTAATATGTTTGTACTTTTATGCTAGAGTGTCCAGTAGTGATTTCCATGAGGTTATTTTTTTGACTTTTTGTAATTAATTTGTTTGCTAATATATATTTCT
Organism: Protopterus annectens; assembly: GCF_019279795.1. Classification (NCBI taxonomy): domain Eukaryota; kingdom Metazoa; phylum Chordata; order Ceratodontiformes; family Protopteridae; genus Protopterus; species Protopterus annectens. The sequence goes on along the minus strand of NC_056748.1, from coordinate 1,025,477,213 downwards.
TAGCTAAACATATGAAGTTGTCCCATGAAATTTTAGATCTGTCCAGCCAATGTTTTGCTATATAAAATTTTAGCAAAGCACATAGTGTTATGATACGTTTATTTATATAGGTGAAATTTTCTGGGATTATGTGAAGTATTGCTGTTTCCCACGAGAGAGTTGCCTTGGTTTAGCCTTTATTCTCTGATGTAGTTCTTAGTGAATACCACAATTTATAAACATTTTTGCAGCTCCACAAAAACATGCAGGGTGTTGGCTAGCATTGAAGGACAGAAGGGACAGTATGGGGAGTGTGAAGGATCAAATTTGTTAAGGAGGACAGGTGTATGGTAGGCATTATTATTTATCATGATTTGAGTATAAATTAATTTTTTGAAAGGGGTCAATTTCATGGTGTGTTATATTGCTGATATTTTTTGTTTTGGGGTAATGGTGTTCTTTTTCCTCCCAGTATTTTGAATATAGAAGTGAGTCCTGATGCTTCATTTTTATTATTAGTTTGTAAGAGTTGGATAGCATTTTGGACCGAAGGTGGAACATTTTTTGGATCAACTGAGATAAGGAAATATCTTGACCATTGATTTTAATATTTGAGGTTAACACGTTAACTAAGAGAAGGATTTGTCTCATTATTATATTATAACTTTTACTTACTCGTAGGCTATTCATAACACAATCCAATGGGAGTTTTTTTATTTTATAGAAATCCCAAATTGTGCAATATTTTATTATAGGATATTGATCTAGATTTAGCATGGATTTATTTATTCTTCTGTTTGGACTAAGGTGCATTGGTTGTAGGAAAATAAGAGAGATGTAGGGAAGTTATTAGTTTCTGTAATACTAGGCTTATACTTTTGATGGTTGGGTGGATTTTATGAGCCTTAAGGGTTTTTGAATTCAAATATGGAATAACCTTAGGGTTTGCATTGGTTGAGATTAAATGATGGTGATACAGTTTTATCCACAGAGGGTACCATTCTTTGTTTGTAGGGATGTAGTTTGCTATTTGGATAATACAACTAGCACATATGATTTCATAGTATAATTGGAAGTCTGGTAGTCTGAGACCCCCTTGCTCTTTAGGTAGTATTAGACTATAGTAGCTTATTCTAGTACTTTTAGGATGCCATATGAATTTTGCTAATTGCATTTTTGTTTTATTGAAGAATTTACTAGGAATGTTGTTATTGATAGGATTTAGTTGGTATAGAATTTTTGAGAGAATGTTCATCTTAATTGCTGCTTTAGAAAGGGGAGACAGTTTTAAGTTTACCCATCTGTTAATGTAATTTGTAATATTAGACCATGTTTTATAGAGGTTGTTTTTTTAATATGTCTAATTGTGAGTGGTTAAAGTCAAGGCCCAAATATTTTTGGGAGTAATTTACTTTGATCCTTGTCTCCAGAAAATAGAACTCCTTGTGGTTGAGGGGGTTTATAGGGAAGAGTACTGATTTATTTGGATTTAATTCATAATTTGATACATTAGAGAACTTATCAGTAGTGTCCAGGATCATCTTTAGGTCATGTTTGGTAATTGAAAATATATGTTTAGGTCATCCGCAAATGCTGTGTATTTTAGTTGGACTTTGGAAATTTGTATGAAGTGGTGATATATCTTCTTTGACTTAGTTGTAGTAATAAGGTTTCAATGTATAAGTTGAACAAATAAGGGGAAAGACGGCAGCCTTGTCTTGTCCCATTAATGATTTTGATTGGTTTTGATTTTTTGTTTATATAGAGAGTCATGGTTGCCTTACTATAGAGGGTCTTAACCATATTTATGTATTCCTGTGGTATATTAAACTGGTGTAATAGTTTAAAGAGGAAGGTTAAGTTCAATCTATCAAAAATCTTGGATGCATCTACAGACAAGGCATATCTAGGGCATCTGTCCTTTTCTAAGAGGAGGATTAAAGCATTAATGGTGAGTGTGTTATTCCAAACCTGCCTATGACTCATAAAGCCTAATTGCTCTGGAGATATTATAGAAGGTAGTCTTTTTTTATTCTGTTTGCTAATATTGTTGATAATATTTTCATATTTATATTGATGAGAGCTATTGGACTGTAATTGTTAGGGTTTGAAGTATCTGAGTTTGGTTTTGCAGTAAAAATAATCTTTGAGTTATTTAGGTACAGGTTGGCGATACCAAATTCTGTTATGTAATTGTAGACCTTTATCAGGATAGATGCAATTTGCTGTTTGAATTTCTTATAAAATTCTGCCACAAATCCGTTTAGATGTGGTGTCTTGCCCGGTTTCAATTTATCAATGGCTAATTTAATTTCTTCTACAGATAGAGGGGCTTTTAGATTATTGATTTGTGCTTCATTTAGAAGAGGGAATTTTAAAAATTTAGTAAAATGATGGTAGAGAAGATCTTTGGACTGTTCCTGTGGGCCATAAAGGTTTTGATAAATTTCTTCAAATCCCTGAATAATTTCAATATCTGAGTCTAGCATTTTGTTTTTATGATTTGTTTCCCTTATTCTGGAGGGTGCAATTTTTAGGTTTATGATTCTTGCCAGCATTTTAGAGGGGGTTTAAGCCCATTCTGCATATTTGTATAATATCTTTAGTTCCGTAATATAATATTGCTGTGTTTGCACCTCATATAACTGTTTTTGCAGATTTGACATTTGGTTCTCTAGGTCCGAGGAATGCTTTTTTTGTAGTTCTAGCTCTATTATTTTTAGTTTACTTTCTATATTAGTTTTTTCCTCTTATGTTTTGTTTTTTATATACTGATGCTTTTTGAATTAATATCCCTCTGATGACAGCTTTAGTTGCTTGCCATTGAAGATCATAGTGTATCTTGGTTGTTGTAATGCTATTTCCTAATTAAGTAAGGGTGTTTATAGTTTCTTGAGTAACTTCTTTTTTGTTTGTTAAATTATGATTTAGGGACCAGTTAGATGAAGTGTATTGGGGATATTTAGATTTTAGTTACTTTATTATAATACTGATTTTTGAATGATCCAAAATGGTTCTGGGCTCAGATTTGTATATAATTTCATTATTTACTGTAAATTCAGATATTAAGAATATGTCAGTTCTAGACCATGATTCGTGATATGATGAGTAAAATGTGAATTTACTGACTGATGTGTTTGATCTAAACATTTCAAAGGGATCTGGGATCTGTCAGGTTAAAATCTTCTATTAGTTCTGCTAAAAGGGTGGTAACTTGGGATGGCTACTTGTTATTTTTATTTGTTTTATCCTTTCCTGGGTTAATTATCATATTCCAACGTCCTTCTATTATGAACATGTGGTCTGGTACTTTCATTAATATGTCGTATATTTCATATAGGAAAGCTTGTTGGTTTATGCACGGACCATGTATATTTAAAAATATTTTTTTTGTACAGTGGATGAGTGCATGTAAAGTAGCACCATCTCCCATGTGGGTCTGTGTTACTTCTTAGTAGTTCCTGTAAAGGATTTTTTAACTAATATAGTGGTCCCTTTGGATGTTGTGCTGTCACCTACAATGATTTGTTGTATCCACTTTCTATTTTTGTCAGTTTCCCATTGTTCACTTGTCATGTGAGTTTCTTGTAGGAAAAATACCTCTGATTTAGCTTGATAAATCAAATGCATAACTAAATTTGACTTCCTTTTATTTTGAAGGCCTTTTATATTCCACGAGTCAACACTTAGAGTAGTAACTAGTCTATAGCTGTATGTAGCTTATCTTGCTTGGACCATCTTGCAGTATTAGTATTTGGTTAAAGTTGCTAGACCAGTTCATAAATGTTGAGATGACACATACCCTTTCAGTATCCCCCCTGTGCATATCCACATATCAACCCTAAATGAAAGGGAGAAGCAAACGTAAACACACTTTAACATTGATTTTATCATAGTCATTTCAAATTCTAAAGCTAGACAAAGCCAAACTATATTGCAATCCCATTTCATTATTCCAAGTCTCATCGGACTACTAGCTAACGATTACTCATCCTAACAGTTTCCCAAGATATAACAGGTTAACTTAGAAGAAGCAGTAAGTATGTGAGGAAATGACCCATTTATTTATCGTTAGGATATAAACCTGTGTATAGTTAGGGTTCTCCTACTTAGTATAGTATAATATTGTCAGCATACTTTGCTCTCCTAATAAGGAATAGGTTGCATACTTTTATATGTTTAATTTGTGTACCATGACCCAATGAATCTTAATAGCCTATATTAGTAGGCACTAAGAAGCACCGAATTTCTGTTTGCCAGGTCGAAATAATGTATACCATCTCCGAATCAAAACATATCCCATCGACCTATTTTAGCACATCATACCGAGCTACAATAATCTTATGTCATTACCTGTCAGTTGAAATATAAAAAATGATACGAGTGTTAAAATTTCACTATATACCTAGAGAGATTTTATAAGTATTATACAACAACAGCCATTGATTGGTACTGCTAAGTGAATATTTCCCTGTTAAAGCAAACCTGAACAAATGTCCTTTTCCATTTCAATTTATAAGTTCATTCGACAAAAGCACTTCCTTTAGCTGTGCTTTGAACTATCTACTAACTAATTATTGCACATGATAGCACTATCATTGTTAAACTGAGTATAGTAACATAGCTATCCTTTTCTGTGAGGTCATTATGTAAAGGTAGTGCCCTTTATTATATTTGCTTAAAGTTTGATTGTGCAGGGATTCAGCTAGCTTGCCTTGTAAGCTTGATTTAGCATAGTGACTGATACCCTAGCTTGAATCGATAGTTACCATTTGTACTACATTAGTCCTGACTACTAGGGATGAATTCGCTTACTAATACATGGATATGAAATTTCATACCTGCGTACTATATGCTGGATGTGCCACATATCTTAAAATAGACAGGGTCCCCAGTTAGCTTGATGCATTAGTTACACAAGGACACAAAGTAAACACATTAACAATATATTGAAATACACAGTAAGCAATAAAACCTTGTATTTAGCTGCTACAGAAGTAAGTTAATATTCATAAGCTTCCATTGGAGGAGATCTGGTATTATTACACATCCTGCTTGAAGAGTTCTAAAGGCTAATGCGCTAAGGATTGCATGACTCTATTTTTACAGCAACAAATACTCCAATCTCCTATTTAAAGTGTTATTTGTATGAGACTAAAATCATTTAATACAATTGCTAGAATTTTAAATTATATACTCAAAGCGGACATATATAATTGTCTATGACAATTATTGGTAAAAAGAGATGTTATCCCCGTAATCTATGGAGAAGCTATCACAGTCACTTTTTTTTTTTTTTTAAGCTATTTTGTGCAAATACCTGTCACAATACGTTTGGTACATAATGTCTGTTTTTTCCTGGCCATTCTGTAATTGAGCTTATTCCTATCTTCAGAGACTAGACAGTGTTTCATATTTTTGTTGTTTGTGGAGCCATAGTAGCTGAGGAAGGCTAAGCGACATGAGGTTTGGGCGCTTGACTTGTGTAGATGGAGCTTTAACCTTTAAACATGTAGATGGAGCTTTAACCTTTAAATTCATGCTCTTCTTATATACAAGTCAACATACCATGCGAAGGTCACAGGTCGGGGTTATTGTGCGACTTTCTGTTCAGGTCAGCAACTGGAATGTTGAAATGGACAGTTATGAATAGAAAGATATTTAAAATAATTTATACCTTTTTTATCTGTGGAGATTTCAGTGATTAAGCTTAGGTAGGTCTTTACAGCATTAGTGATCATTGGTTATGAAACAGTTTATTTATTTGGTGTTTCATTGAAGGCCTTTAAAAAGGCGGGTTTTGCTTCGTCGATATTATTTATCTGGTAGGAATTTCCATTGTTTTGGAATGTAAGTGTTGGTGGATACTTCATTTGGAATTTGATTTTTATGTTTAGCAAATAAGCACAGAATGGAGAGAGTGCTTGTCTTTGTTGCTTAATGGGGAGAGGAAGGTCTTGTGCAATTTTCATCTTGTGGCTTTTCCAGAATATATATTTCTTATTTTTTAGCAGTCTGAGTGATAGTGTGAGCATGGAGGGGATTCATGATTTTTAAATATATTTGCCTAGGGGCATCTAGTATTTGTGATTTCCTCAGCGCACGTTGCATTCTCTTTATGAAGATTGATTGGGCCAGTTCCTTGTTGCCTAGAAGCTGATCAAATATTTCTTTAGCAATGAAAGATAACTGAGCTTGCTAAAATTTCTCTGGGATGCCTCTGATTAGGACGTTATTTTATCTTGATCTGGCTACCAGTTCAATCAATTCTGTTGGATTTCTTTCACTGAGTTTTCCATGTTGGTGGTCATCTTCTGGATCTCTTCTATTTTTATTTCATTGCTTAGGGTTTTGGCTTCATTCTTTTCAAGTCTGGGAGAATTTGTTCCAGATTGTTACCAAAAGATGTTAGTTTTGAAGAGAAGGTCTGGATCTCTGTTTGAAATGGAGTTAAGGCAGCCTTGAATTTTTCCATAAAGAAGGGCTGTTCTGATTTAGGTTTCTGGGCTTGCTTTGGTGCGTCGGTCTGCTGCTTAGTAGTTTTCTGCCTTTTCGTGCAAACCTCCTTTTCTGGTGATACTATCAGCAATAGTCTAGTCTTTGTAGATTGAGCTTCCATATGTTCCATTTCTTTTGATCTTAAATTTTCCACACTCCACTTTTGTAGGTAAGCGTTTTTTCACTGCCAAGGCCTGGATACACGTGGTGATACACTGTAGAGCAGCCTCTTCATTTTCGATTAATAAGTAACCAGTTTATAATGTTTAAAGTTTTAAAATCTAAGTTCTTTTTGTTTGGTAAATGCATAAATTTTGGTATTTATTGATCTGAAGATTTCTTTTGGAGTGCTGACTTGCTGATTAAGTTGATTTGGTAAATACTTTTAGGAGCTCTCAGGAGTGCATACTACCTAAATGGTGACTATCTTGGAAAAAAGGCTTAAAAAAACATGTTACAGATATTAGAAAGCATAGTGAAGTAAACCTAGTTGCCATACATTTTCAACAGTTTTATGATAGTGACCCTTCTGGTCAACAGTCAACTATTTTAGATCAAGTTCAAAAAGATTATCTGTCTTCTAAAGAAATAAAAAATAAGCTACATAAAAAGGAATATATTTTAATTTTGAAATGTAATACTCTTTTTTTTTTTCCCCACAGGTCTCAATAGAGAGTTCAATTGGAAGTGCTTCCTTTAGTGAGAAAGATTACTTAATGAATTTATTGCTTAATTACTTAATAGTTTTATTGTTAAGATATGTATACAAGAAGTGTGCAGTCAGTGGGAATGTTACTCTGTAAAGGCTTGGTTGAGCCGAGGCGCTAGGAGAATATTTTATTGTTTTATTGGTTTGCAATAAAACTCTTAACTTTATCACTGGCCTTCTTATTTTTGGTGGTTCTTGGTTCTCTGTTCAAACAAAATTTGGGCAAATCGATGAGAAACCACAAATTCATCCCTGGAGTAGCACCCTTGCCCCTTATGGATAGGGATAACAATGTAATTTTTCTGCTGCTCTGGGTTATTTCATATTTAAATTACAAGGGAAATGAGTTCAAGTGAAAGCATGGCTAGGCTTCTAAAGATCTTTTAGTCAGCAGCCTAGTAAGAACCTATGAATATTGAGCTGCTGCTATGCTAGAGATAGAGTTGTTGTGGAAAATGGTGCAGGTGGCTGTTTGCTGACATTATGGAAGATTATTTTTACAGTTAGAAATGAGAATGCTTTCCATACTGCTAGTTGTCATTCATTACCCTTATAAAAATGATTCATAAAGGTGAATTTTATAATGTATTTGATGAAACTACATAGAACTGCAAAATAATATAAAGCAAGGAAAAGAACAGATTATCTGGAATTCAGAAAGGCTTACCTTGACTAAAGCAAGCTTGCTTTCTGAGTCACAGAGGTCTATATTTCTAATTTCCTCATTGTTCAGATTTCATCACCCCAGGCGATGCCTTTGTAGCACTTCTAAGGTTCTTTTCCCAAATTCTTTGTAGAACACTTTGCTAAACTTTTCTGTCACCCAATTTTCTTTTCCAATTCCACATCATTCATGCAAGTTGATTTTTATTCAATGTCCTGAGGTCCGGAATTCCATTCTCCACTATATCAAATCTGTTACCATTTTGCTTCATTTTTCAGCCATTTTGGAAATCTACAAGAACATTGTCCTATTTCTAAGAAATAACCAAATGATCAACGTTTCAAGTATCTTTCTGCCCATCTTTACTTACTGGTCCTCTGGTTTCTATTCATTTCTAAATCAGGGTAGAGTGGTGATATGGTTGGAGAGGAAATACAAACTCACATAATGACAGTGTAATTTTAACTTTTACTACCAGTAGTAAAATGTGCAGATTAACTGCACATCTGGAAGAAGAAGATAATGCTGACTTTATGCTACAGGATGCATCCAGGGACATGTGTCATACATGCGTATATAAAGTAACTGAGAGAAAAGCAGCAAAAAGGGAGGCTGTCTACATAAAGAAAAGCAGCAAAAAGGGAGGCTGTCTACATAAAGAAAAGCAGCAAAAGGGGAGGCCGTCTACATAAAGAAAAGCAGCAAAAAGGGAGGCCGTCTACATAAAGAAAAGCAGCAAAAAGGGAGGCTGTCTACATAAAGAAAAGCAGCAAAAAGGGAGGCCGTCTACATAAAGAAAAGCAGCAAAAAGGGAGGCCATCTACATAAAGAAAAGCAGCAAAAAGGGAGGCTCTCTACATAAAGAAAAGCAGCAAAAAGGGAGGCCATCTACATAAAGAAAAGCAGTAAAAAGGGAGGCTGTCTACATAAAAAAGGGAATGCAACATGTTCTACAGAATACAATAAGGATTACAGGAAATAATGTATTTTTTAAAATAATTGTTTATATTTAACACACAGTGTGCTCTGCATACTCTAAAGGGCCAAGAAAGTATTCCATAAAATAAATTAACCTACACACATCTTTATTACATGTACAACAATCATTAGATAACATACTATGAGGAACATTTAGTGTCTTTTTTCTAAAAGGCTATTATGGAAATATTCAGGTAAGGAGGGATGGCAATGAGGATCACATTAGTAATTGTGTCCATCTGTGTTTGGTCTTGGGGTAAAAGCATGGGTGCATACTTTGGTGTAGAGGTGAAGTATAGGATACCTTTTATTCAGTGTACTTTCCATGCTCATACATTGGGGGTGCTTGACTGAGAAGTGAAAGGTATGTGCCTATAAAACAGACTTGAGTACTTGGGGGGGGGGGTAAGGTTAGTTATGACTACCAAAGCCTCTAAATGACATGGCTTGTTTATGGTGCATTTAAAAACTGTTTCTGAAGATGTAAGAATTATTATTGTTAAGGGATATAGGGAGGAATTCCAGAGTTTAGAGGACAGGATGGAAAACTGTAGTCACCAATAGAAAGATTATTTTATGGACTTTGTAGACAAGGGATTTCAGGATTGTCAGTTATAGTTAGATTGCCTGGCTAGTAGTCTATTGGAGAACTGTATGAGTGTTTTATCTCTGATTTTATATAGGAGGGACCCTGGGAGGAAGACTGGTTGCTGTTTAATTGGGAGCAGGTCACCTTTAAAAAAGGTGGTGGTGCTTCTGTCTGGGGCAGAAAGTTCTGAATCTGCAAAATTTCATGGTGGTTACTTGCAGGATTTTGTGTTTTTGTGATGGTGATGTCAAGTTAGTCTATTAGAACCCCTTTCCCCAATGTCTGCCCTGCTTTTTTGTCGCTGGGAAGTATGACATTCCATGTCTAGGGCAGTGATTTGTTTATTTTTGTCCTAGTCATCTTTACATGGTATAGGAAGTTTAGCTTTTGACATAGCTAGTTACTGAGGTATTGGAAAGTCTTAATGGTTTCATTGGAAATAATGGATTAGTTTCAACTACCCTTGCTATCTTCTGGGAGGTTCTGAATAACATCTCTTTAATTTTTGTAAAGTTTAGAATGAGTCGTCTCTTTTTTGCATGTGGTTAGTGACGCAATAGCTTTTAAGGATCATGATTTGAATATTCAGTTCTGATGTAGTCTATTAAATTACCTAGGATGAAAGTGCCAAACTGAGACACAATTAACAGTGTGATTTTATAATCCTGGCATGGCTGAATCCACTTTTTTTTGGTGGTGTACAAACAGTGGCTAAGAGTATTTATTTTTTGTAAGTCAAGTATTTAGTCCTAATATTTCGTTTTCTGGTAGCTTTTTGACAGGAAGGGATCAGAATTCTTTTTTTTTTTCAATAATAATTCTTTATTTTTCTTTTTATTCTAAATGTTAATACAATACTACAACCTATTTACAATATATACATGAATGCTTCCAACAGTTACATAGAGTCATTATACATAACTATACACTTCTAAATAGATATTACAGAGAAAAAAAAAAAAAAAGACTAAAAATCAGTATAATACTTATCTATAGACAACTCGATAGTTAGTCTGTACTTCCCGGAGAAAAGTGGAATGGAACCTTAAGCTAAGACAATGTTAAAGATTTGCTCCCATATTTTTGTATTATTTACACTTTTCTTATGATCACTAATTAATAATTTATGTGCTAAGATATGTTTTATCACTACACTCTTGAAATTTTCCCATGAAGTCTGGGATGGGTTCAGCCAATTTGTAGCTATATATAGCTTCATTAACAAAAAGATATTTACGAGTATGATCCTTTGGGATCTATCCAAATTAGTTGGTGGAATATGCAGAATCATAAACTCCCAAGAAAGTGTAGACTGTTGATATCCCATTTTTTGTAGTTGGAATTTCAAAGAATTCCCGAGTTTAAAAATACATTTACAACTCCAGAACATGTGTAAAAGTCAGCCGTTTGATCTATACAATATGGGCATTTGGGTGAGTTTTTTGAGTTAAATTTATGTAAAGTGAGACGCGTATAATACGCATTATTAAATATCATCAACTGAGTAAATAATAACTTTTGAAGGGACACTGATTTTAAGGTTAAGTTAATTGCTCTCACTATTTTACTATCCTCAATCGTTAACAATTTCTCCTTCCAGTATTTCGATAAAAGTATTTGGTTATTGTATTTCACCTCTTTCATCAAACTATATGACGCTGTTATATATTTACATTCCTGTGTTAAGGTTTGCCATAAGTTTAGGCAAATGTTTAAATCTTCTTCTTTAATTTTAAAATTCCTATTACTAAAATAGCTTATTGATAAGTCCTTTAACTGTCTTATTATAATTAAATACGAGTTAGGGAGATCCATCTCTCTTAGTATGTTATGTATTGAGATTCCTAGAAAGGGATATAAATCAAATATGGTTAAATTACTTATAAGTGGGAATTTCTTAAGGTCTATCAACTGATTACCAATGTTCAAATTCAGATTTTTGTGAAATGGTTGAAAAATCATCATATATTGTAAAAGATTTAGTGAGTTAAACAGACTTTGTACTGATATTATATATATTTTAATATGCTCCATCAATACGTACATTTTAAGGGTATCTTTGTTTAAAAAAGGTAATGCCTTACAATTAATACCCAGACCAGCAACATGTTTATGATTTAAAATCAACCACCCATTTCGAATTGATCTTATCAAAGTTAACTATTCTTAAAATTCTGTTAGCGTTTATTATTAAATAATATGTTTCAAAATTCGGTAGTTCCAACCCCCCCCTATTTTTCAGAGTCATCAGTTTGTCATAAGATATCCTAACTTTTCTAGGTTCCCATACAAATCTAGCTAATTCTGTATGAAGTTGTTTGAAGAATTTCCTAGAAATTTGAACTTGAGTAGCTCTAAAGGTATATAGTATTCTGGGGAGTATGTTCATTTTAATAATTGAGGCCTTTGCCATTATTGGTAGTTTCAAATTATCCCATCTTTTTAAATCTGATACTATCTGTTCCCAAATTAACTTAACATTATTTACGTAAAAGTCTCTATTATCTGTTGAAAAAACAACCCCTAAATATTTTATTTTTTCTTCGGATTTTACCTGCCCTACCAATGGTAAAAGCGAGAAGGGTGTAGGCGTCTTTAATGGGAATACCTTGTTTTTTTTTTAAATTTATTTTGTAATTAGATATTTTTGCAAAGTCTTCCACAGCTTTTAATATTTTCTTAATATCTGAAACAGGTGTTGTGCAATAAATATTCAAATCGTCCGCAAAAGCCGCCATGGAAATCTTCGTACCATAAATTACTGGAGCATTGTGATAAATATTTTGTTTGATATGTAGAGATAATGGTTCCAAATATAAATTGAATAATATAGGAGATAACGGACACCCTTGGCGGGTACCATTCTTAATTTGAATTCTTTTTGAGAGATTCCTATTAATAACTAGATTTGTATAAGGATTATTATATAGTTTTTTTAAAGTTAAAATGAATTCTTGCGGTATATTAAAACATGCTAAAGTATCAAACAAACATTCTAAGTTCACTCTATCAAAAGCTTTTTGTGCATCAATTATGAGTGCATATGCATTACAGTTCCTGTGAGTGGCATAAGAAATCAGTGTATGAAGTGATAACGTATTATCTGTAGTTTGTCTGCCATTTATAAAACCGGCTTGTTCATCTGATATTATCAGGTTAATTACCTTCTTCAATCTATTAGCCAAAATCGATGTCATAATTTTCATATCTATATTCAAAAGTGAAATAGGTCTATAATTATCCGGGTTATGTAAATCAGTATTCTCTTTCGGTATAAGAATAGTTTTCGAAGCATTAAAGTGCAGGTCAGTGATTTTATTGTTAGTTATATAGTTAAATACCTGTGGGAGTATTTTTCCCAATATATCACTAAATGTTTTATAGAATTCTGTGGTCAATCCATCTGGTCCCGGAGCTTTATATGGCTTCAACTTCTTAATTGCATCAGTTATCTCCTCTGAAGAAATTGGTTTAATTAAGTTCATATGAAGCTCATCACCAATCTTCGGAAAGATAATTTTCTGCAGAAAATCATTATTACTCTTATTTATATTAACTTCCTGTTGTTCACCATATACTTGTGAAAATATTAGTTCAAATACCCTCATGATATCTTCAGTATTGGTATATGTTTTATTATTAAAGTGTATTTCAGAGATTTGAGAAGGTATTTTCGATTGATTAATAATACGTGCTAGTGCTTTTGAGGGGGTCTGTATGTGATTGGCGTATTAGGGATCAGAATTCTAAATGATCATTTATTTTGCATATAGTATTATAGGCATAAATGACCACATCATTTTCATATTTTATTAAAGTTATAATAAACATAAATGACTATGTCATATGCATATAGTGTTCTGAGCATAAATGACCACATTATCTGAATACAGTATTATATTCAGAAATGATCATGTCATATGAGTATTGTATTGCAAGCATGATTGGGAGGTCATATCAGAGATTATTGATGTATTGTGAAAAAGGAATATAGAGAGAGTAATGACCCTTGGGGGGTCCTTTTGTAATAGAAGATAGGTCATTGAGGAAGAGCCCTACTTTTACTTGAAGGTTTCTGTAAAATAAAAAAAAAACAGCTAAGCCATTCAGAAATATTTCAATAATGTCTGTTGCTAATGGTATTTAAATAAGTAGGTGTTTGTTTACGAAGCCAAGGGGCTTATAAGGCTAACAAACATTGCTATGGTTAGTTTGCTTTTTGTCATTATTTATTAAAATGCATCAGTGGTTGTTTAGATGGTAGACATTGTACTTCTGCTTGTCCAGAACCCATGCTATAGGTCCAATCTGCATGTCTGTCTGTGTCTATCCATAGCTCTCAACCTCCCATCTGCAAAATGAGGAATACTAGCCCTCGTAATGTGGAACAAATGGGCAAAATGTGGAACACTTACTAAAGTGTTACTAACAACTTCAACTATGAAGGTCATATGGGGGTTAAAATATGTTGGTTTCACTTATAAAAAAAGATCTTTTAATGAATTAATATGATTCATTTATATTTTTCTTGAATATTGTTTAAAGCATCCTAATACTAAATGTGTGACAGACCCTTTCAATGTGGAGCTTTGAGGAACATGAACTTTAATGGGTACATTCCTTGTAACGAGGTATGTCTGTCTGTCTCCATGCCTATGGGTAAAAAGTGATGTAGTAGTCTATAGCTGCTTTAGGCTATGTAAGCTTGTTATCTAGGAATGGTCACAAGTGAAAATTCCAGAACACAGTGTGTAGGAAAGATGAAAGAATTCTATGCCAGGGCTGTGCCTGCAAATGGTCTATTGTGATAAGTGTACTATTCCGGTAAACAAACTAAACAAATGAAAGCCATGACATTATTTAAGAAAACACAGACATACATGTGTTTGCACACATACCCCTTTACTGTAAAATATCTTAAGCCTCCTGTAGTGGTGGTCCAAGCCTGATGTGTGATGTTATTTGGGATATTGTACAGTCTTCCTAATGTTATAGACATCAGGCTTGTTTATAAGCTCTGTATTTCTAAGGTATTGCTGAACAATCCATTTATGCTGTACTGATGAGCCTAGAAAAAGGGTGAAACGTAACATGTTTACAGCTAGTTAGTGGTGTTTGGTTGGCTTTATCACCCTGAATGTACCAGTAAAGACTCAAAAAAAAAAAGTCATGAGTATTCACAAGCCATGTTGCTGAAACACTGGTATGTCTTTTTTGGGATGAATAGCATATATCCCAAGGGCCTTCAATACAGTTTAAAGTGCTACATAGTAAAGACTAGCTTTGCTTGTTTTTCTTATGGTTTTTAATAAATGGTTTGTCTTATATGATCCTTTCACTCTATATATAGGGAGGTATAGCCTCCCACATTATGCCAATAGTTTTTACTAAAGATATATATATATATATATATATATATATATATATATATATATATATATATATATATATATATATCAATGCATTTCTAATGGATATACCTTCTTATAGTAGTGAATACATTAAAATTATGTGGGGGGCTATGCCCCCCCTTATTTAATATTCTCACTCCAGGGTTGCACTGCAGTGGGGCAGGGGCTATATTCCATTTTCGACCAAATGAACTTCGACCAAGTGAGCTTTCAGTCAAGTGAGCTTTCAGTGGAGTGCAATGCCTGGTATCATTTTCGACTAAGTGTAATATATATATATATGTGTGTGTGTGTGTGTATATATGTGTATATATGGATTCACTTCAGAAGCTCGAAATACTGAAATCTCAAATTTCAGTATCTCGAGCCCAAGAAGTTGAATCCACAAAACAACGAAAAGTAAAAACCACAAAATTCAAAACCTCAAATACTGGAAGTTTTGAATTTTGCGGTTTTACTATACACACCATTCACCACACAAACACAGACAATCACTCTACTACATGAAATCAGGGGGGCAAGTCCCCCTGCACCCCCCCACCCCCCCTACTTAAATATTCTCACTCCGAGGTCACACTACATACAAACACGCACAAAACACCACCACACAAGCTATTTCTCTTCACAAATGCACATCAGAGCAACAAAACACACTGACACACACCACAGCCCCTACCCAAACCCCTTAACACACACGCACACTTACCTGAATACATGACCATAGTGGAACTTTAGAAGTGCGAAATTCAAAACCTCCAGTATTCGAGGTTTTCAATTTCGCGCGTCTACACTTTTGCTATTATGTGGATTCGGCTTCTTGGGCTAGAAATACTGGAATTTGACATTTCAGTATTTCGAGCTTCTGAAGGGAACCCGTGTACATATATATTTATATGGATCTACTTCATATGGTTGACATTTCAGAATGTCGAAGACCATATGGTCGAGACCAGATAATCGACATTCGAAATGTCGACCATTAAATAATAAAAAAAAAAACACAACAAAAATGTACCTTCACACTGCTAGCACCCCCGTGGGGGCTCCGTGCAGAAGATGGAAATCTTTCCATTCTGCACTGTACGAAGATGCTGTTTCCGCATGGTTGACATTTTGAATGTTGATCATATGGCCTCGGCCATATGGTCTTCGACATTCTGAAATGTCGACCATGTGAAGGGAACCCATATATATATATATATATATATATATATATATATATATATATATAGCGAGTGAGAGAGACATTAGCAGTCCTTGAAAGTTTAAAAGTTAATGGGATGAAGCAGATAATTCTAGAACCTGGATGAGAGTGAAATGGCAATTAAAAAAAAAATGTTAACTAGGATAATACCAAAGCATGGGAGACACAGTTGGACTTAATTTGCTAAATCTCTGACCTGTAAGCATTCGCCTGCAGATGTTTCACTATCCAATATCTAGCACAGCTTTTTTGCCTTTATCTCACATGTAGTTAATTTACCATCAGTTCAGACTAAGATTCTACTACATTATCTGGAATATACCAGTTCCGAAACCATTTCAGTACTAGCTCATGAGTGGTAGTGAGTTAGTATATATAATTTCAGGAGGTGTTGGGAGGTACGGGCGGCTTGCCCCTGCAAAAAAAAGTTTAAAGGAGAAGAACACTGTTTGATATTCTTCTCTTGCAGTTTCATTCTTTTTTACCACTTTGGCAGTCAGCATTAAAAGTGCTGACATTGCGTTTGTGAACCTTAGTTGCATTTATCCTACCGTGGTCAGTTCCCATAGTATTTTCCCTGTTACTGAGTATTTGCCTTAACAGTAAAATTATTGAGAAAGTAGATATGATATCATGTGTCAGAATTCAAAGGGCCTTACATGATTCCTTGTAAATATACAAAGTATCCAAAATAAGCTTAATAACCTTCCTTGTTGGGTTCTTCATTATAGCCATTACAGAATCTTGGCTGTGAAATCACATTCATAATACAGAAATTCTCCCAGTAAGGTGTATTATATTTACTCCTGATAGTGCTCACAAAGGTGAGGTAGTAGTAGCTGTTATTTGTTAGGTCTGTTTAATGCATATGCACGCCCTGTTCCAGTTTCAACTAAATATAAATTAGTAATTTTTTATTTTGAGGTGAATACATAGGTTCATAGGTTCATAGGTAGGTATTAGGCTATCAGCCCAAGAGCCTACGTAAGCCTAGCCAACAAGGTTCCCTGGCTTACGCCACCCAAGAAAGTTATTTTCCTGTGCCACTGTTGAGCAGAGACACAGAAGTGATCCCCGGGGTGTATTTCCTATTCACTCAAGATTTTTCTTGAAGAGTGCTAATGAAGAACTTTGCTTGACATAGATGGGTAGCCTTTTCCAGAGTATGGGAAGTCTCTGGGACAGGAATCTATCCCTCTAGCATGTCTTGTTTATTGTGGTGACAAAGTTTAGGTCCATAGAGTGTGTAGCTCGGAGGGATTGGGATTTCTTTAGGTGTAGCATGTCCAACAGCTCTGGGTTTGACATAGCTTTATATGTTAGGCAGAGATCACCTCGGAGTAAGTGATGTGCTACGGAGTAAAGCTGGAGTTTTTTGAGGCGGTCAGTGTAGGGCATTTGTTTGAGGCCAGTAATCCTCTTTGTGAGGTACTTCTGTGGCCTTTCCAGCTGCTGCAGATGTCTTGTGAGGTACATTCCAAAAGGGGCGTTGTGCTCTATAATGGGTCTAATGAGTGTCGAGTAAAGGGGAACAATGACCTCTTTTTTCCTGGATGAGAACCCTTTTATGATGAGGTGAGCCATGTAGAAGGACTTCCTGACTACTGTGGTGATGTAACTATCAAAGGAGAGAATACTGTCCACCTGGGTCCCATGGTCTCTTATCACGCACTCGGTGTTAAGTAGATTGCTGCCTATGTGGTAGTTCATGGGTACAGAGTTTTTACCAAAGGGGATGACACTGCACTTTTTGGCATTGAGCTTGAGGCCATGGCTCTGACACCAGGCATCTGTCTCAGCGAGGCCCTTCTGTAGGATGTCCACATCATTTGGGGACTTGACAATGGCTCCTAGTTTGCAGTCATCTGCGAACTTTGTTAGCCAGAGGCCTTCTGTGTTAGCCTGTACTTTACAGAAGTAGATACCAAACAGGAGAGGTCCCAGGACAGAACCCTGTGGTACTCCACTTGTTACTGCTTTGAGGTCGATTTGTAGTCTGCAACTTTTACAGTGTGGGTTCTGTTAGTGAGCCAGTTGGCAACCCATCTTGTGACATAGGGATTTATACCTAGTTTAGTGAGTTTAGCTATAATTCCAGAATGGGGGATGGTGTTGAAAGCCTTGGCGAGGTTAAGATAGGCTGTGTGAACCACCTTACCCTCATCTACGGCTTTGGTGACTGCCTCAAAGAAGTTGACCAGGTTCAGGAGGCATGATCTGCCTTTCACAAACCCGAACTGGGTGGGATCCAGAGTTTGGAGGTTACCAATGTCTTTGTTTATGAGTTCCATGATGATACGTTCCACGGCCTTGCAGATCAGGCTCGTCAGGCTAATAGGTCGATAGTTCCCGGAATCAGTGGTGGCTCCCCATTTGTGGAGTGGGATAACTGTTGCTGTGCACCATTCAGTGGGCACAAAGCCTGATACAAGGCTATTATTGAACATGGTGCTTAAGTGGGGAGCCAGTTCGTTCTGAAGTTCGTGTAAAACGCAGCCTGGGATGTTGTCCGATCCCATGGATGCTGTGTTTTTGGTTTTAGAGAGTGCACCTTTTACCTGCGTAGTTGTGATTACAGGGACTCTGCATTCTTCCTGTATAGATATGGGCCCTTTAGTGGGTGAGAGGGGTGTAAAGTTAGCACTGAACCTATCTGCCAGGATGTTGGCAATATCAGTTGGTTCTGTAATTTTCTTGCCTTTGTGCTGTAACTCAGAGCAGATCTGGGTGTTGCCATCGAGATTCTTGACATAGCTATAGAATGCTTTGTGGTTGTCCTTGGAATTAGTGGTGATTTTGTTTTCGTAGCTAGCTTTGGAGGATCTTATATGGGATCCCAGTTTCTTACTGAGGCTGACCAGGGAGCTCCTCCACTCATGGGGTTTTACTCTCTTTTGCAACAGTTTCTTCCTTCTGTTGTACAGTTTGTTTATGGCAGGGGACCACCAGATTGGCTTTCTTTTTTTAGAGGATAGCATCTTGGTTCTGTTTGGGATAGCATGATCCATGCACTCATTTATGTGCTTATAGAGTGCATTTGTGAAGGATTCAGCAGTTGTAACTGTATTGTCCATCTGCATGGGTGTCATGAAGTTCACCACTTCTGTCTTAAGAAGCATGAAGTTGGCTTTGGAGAAATTTTTTACTGTGGTTTCCTTTATGGGGAGTGAGGGTGAGATGTGGATATCAAGGGTGATTAGCTTATGGTCGGATCAGACAATCGAGGAGTTGACTTCAGGTGTGGAACACTGGTCACTCATGTTGGTAATGACTAGGTCTAGGATATTGTTGCCCCTGGTGGGAGTGTGGATAAGTTGATCCAGGGCATTGGAGTTTATGAATTCCAGAAAGCGTTGAGCTAAGAAGTTGGTACACAAGTAGTTTTCAACATCATTTACTGCAATCTATTTCAGTAAAGTCTTTACTTTCTTTCAAAGAAAAGCACCTTATTCAAGCAGAGTGTTTCATTTAATATAATTTGTGAACTTGTGTTTTAGCTGAAGAAATGAAATTTATTTATTTGCTTTGGTTTACAAGGAAAGTCTGACTGGGGTAATACCAATTTTCAGCTGAGGTCCGGGGATAAAAGCTCAGTTTGCTTACATTGCATTATACTAAGTTCCATTTAAACAAAGTAGTTATAGTTTCATAGGTGTTTACTAGATTAATGACCACAAGGGGCTTTTTAAGTCTAGCTGTACATTCCAAATCTCTGACAAGTTATGGTACCCTTGATAAGTGTAAGCAGGGGTTTGGGAGATGAAACATTTAAAACAGGGGCCTGGGAGATGACCCATTTACAGGCTGCCTGTGTCTATTAGAGACATAGGTACCAAACCAGGAATAAATTTCCTGTTCCCCATCCAGTTGTCCAAGTTACACTTGAATTGGGTTAAGGAGGGACTCTGCTTCACACGGATGGGGAGTCTCTTCCAAAGACAGTGTAATCTCTGGCATACATACATACTCGTCTCTCCATCAGGTCCTATTTATATCACAGGCAAAGTTTAAGTCTTTAGAACAAGTAATTCTGGTGCTATTTGTTTTGCAGATATGCCGGAGGTCCATCAGAGAGGGGTCTGACAATGCCCTGTATGCCAGGCATAGATCTCCCCTCAGCAGTCTGTAGGAGACAGACTACAGTGATAGGGCCTTGAAGCAGTCTGCATAGGACATGTTACTTACACCCTGTATTTCTTTTAGTGAGGAACATCTGTGGATGTTCCATTTGTTGGACATACCTGTTTAGTACATACCAAAGGAGCATTGTACTCAGTGATAGGTCTAATGAATGCCTAATACAATGGAATATAGACTTCCTTAGACCTAGATTCCATACCTTTGTTTATAAGTTGCACAACATAGAATGATTTCCTCACTACTGTAGACATGTGATGGTCAAAGGTTAGATTATTGTATGTGTGTCCCTAAGTCCCCGACTACTTGGTCAACTCTATGGGATGTGTTGTCAATATGATAGTTACCAGGACTGGATGACTTCCTGAAAGGTACTATTATGCATTTCCTGTCATTTAGTTTTAGTCCATGGTGCTGACATTTGAGAACATTTATGTCAGTGAGAGATTGAATAATGGGTCCTAATTTGCAATCATTTGCAAATGTAATCAGGCCATTGACCTTGGCTTTGACTTCAGAGAGGTAAATGCCAAAAAAGGACCAATCCCAGGACTGATCCCTGAGGGATTCAGTTTGTGACTGACCTCTTTGTAGAGGTGGACTCCCCAATTCTAACTTCCTTGGTCCTATATGTGAGCCATTTGGCTATCCACTGGGTGACATAAAGGTTTTTACCTAATCTCTTGAGTTTGTCAATAATGCCCGCATGGGGTATTGTGTCAAATAACTTGGCCAGGTCAAGGTTGGCAGTGTGAACCATTTTGCCCTCATCCATTGCTTTGATGAACTTCTCAAAGAAGTCCACCAGGTTGAGTAGGCATGACCTGCAATTGATGAAACCAAACCAGGTTGGGTCCAGTGTCTGGAGGTTTAATATATAATTATTGATCATTTCCATAATAATTCTTTCCATAGCTTTGGATATGAAACTAGTGAGACTTATGGGTCTGTAGATGGCCCACCTTTGTGCATTTCTGTTTGCATTTATACACAAACAGTAGTTACATTTATAAATTCTATGATTTTACAGAGGTTGAAGTTACTAAATAGAAAGCCCATGTGCACCTTAGTGGATTCTGCAGGCAGTAGTTATGTATAAAAATTGTTCTGTCACTTCAGTAAGAGGCTGAGTGTATTCTGTTTAACGAGAGGATTTGGAGAGTAACATATGGTGAACACAAAGTATTTATTTTATTTATTTTTTTATTTTCTATTTATTTTACATTTGTTTACCGGGAAAGTCTGACTAGATACATGTCCATTTTCAGTGGAGGCCCGGGGAGAAAAGCTCCAGATTAAATACATAATCAGTCAGTTAAGAACGATGATATATATATATATATATATATATATATATATATATATATATATATATATATATATATATATATATATATATATATACACACACATTACATAGTATTAGTAAAAATCAGACAGTACATAGTTACAATTTCAGGGTATGATAAAAATCAGGCAGTACATAGTTACAATGTCAGGATATGATATAACAGTTCTGAGGTATGTCTCATCTTTAACACATGCAGTACTTTTGCAAACATATACGCTCAATATCTTGAGGTCAGACTTGAACCAGGGACTGAAGAGGAGTTAGTCATGCCTATAATTTAAACTGGGGGAATAACTAGACTTCATATATGGTTGCTTTATGTCTTATTGAATGTATGTCCGTGTTTACCCAGGGGTGACACAGGAGCATGGCCAGTTGTTCTTAAGGTGGGATTTTAGGAGATTTTTAAATTGTGTGGTGGAGTTGTTGAATGTTAGGTGGCCAGGTAGGGTATTTCAAAGCTTAGATGTAGAGTAGCTGAGGAGAGATTTCCCTGCCTCGTTTTTATGTTTGGTGACTTCTAGAAGGTCTTGTGTGCTAGATCTCAAGGTTCCTGTTGTGGTGTAGGGAATTATAAGGTTTTGGAGTGCTAGGATTTTGTCAGAGCAGTAGTATAACTTGTGTGCTTTTGACAATTGATTGAGTTGAAGTAGCAGAGGGAACCCAAGCCAGTTTAGCTTTTTGAGAGAATCACAGTGATGTGTTCTATATGAAGATCCTGTAGCAAATCTAACGATCTTATTATAATAAGATTCTAGTTTGTTTAGGTCAGTTTAATGAAGGTT
Organism: Protopterus annectens; assembly: GCF_019279795.1. Taxonomy (NCBI): domain Eukaryota; kingdom Metazoa; phylum Chordata; order Ceratodontiformes; family Protopteridae; genus Protopterus; species Protopterus annectens. The sequence goes on along the minus strand of NC_056748.1, from coordinate 1,025,454,908 downwards.
AGTTAATACTGGGGATGCGTAGAGGAGGGTAGATAGATGTGTCCTAGCTGTAGTGCTTTTAGTGTGCTTTGAGAGAAATTGATTGTTCTGATAGAGCAGTCCTAGTTTTTTGTAAACTTTCTTGATAGTTTGGGCAATGTGTAAGTCAAATCTTAGGTTGCTGTCTATTTCAATACCTAAAAGTTTGGTGTGGTTGGTTGGGGTGATCACAGTTTTTTTATTAGAGATGATGGTAAAGTTATCATTTGCTGGGGGCGACATGGGCTGAAAAGGAGTAGTTTTGTTTTATTTGGGTTAAAAATAAGCTGGCAGTTAGTGAACCAGGATTCAACTGGTAAAAAGCAGTCCTGGGTTTGGGAGTGGAGGTCATCTAGTGTGGGGACAGCACATATGAGGGTGGTGGTGTCTGCATATTGGACAACCAAGGCTTTGGGTGTGGAGGATGAGAGTTGATTGGTAAATAGAGAGAAGAGCAATGGGCCTAGGATGGAGCCTTGTGGGACTCCAAAGGATACTGGCAATAGGGAGGATAGTTGGTTCTGCCATTTTACTGTTTGCTGATGACCTGATAGCTTTTAAAACCTTGTGATTGATAGAGGAGATGCTGAGGTTTAGGGTAGTGAGTGTATTAAGGAGTTTATTGTGGTTTACCATATCAAAAGCTTTAGATAAGGCTAAAAATATGACTGAGACTAGCTGTCCATTATTTCTGTTGTGATTTAATGCTATTGGTGAATGAGATAAGTGTGGTGGTGGAGCTGTGGAAGGGTCTAAAGCTGTGATGATTTTTAGATAGCAGATTGTTTTTTTGAAGGTAGTCCATGAGCTGAGTGTGTATGACTCTTTCTAGTATTTTTGATAAGGGCGATAAAATAGTGATAAGATTGTAGTTATTGAGTTCTAAGGAGTTGCCTCCTTTGTTTAGTGGTATGATATGGGAGGTTTTCCACATAGAGGGTACATTACATTCTGAGATAGATCTGTTAATGAGGATTGCAACAAGATAGTCTATAGCTATTGCAGCTATCTGGAGGTATTCTGCTGGTGGATTATCGGTGGCCAGGGTGGTTGGTTTAAGTTCTTAAGGAGTTTTAGAATGGTTTTGATTGACACAGGGTGTAGGCTAAAGTGGGAGATATTATCTTGTGTTTCTTTGCTAGTTTGTGGGGTTGTTGTTGTAAGGTAACTGGTATTAATTTAATTACCTAGGGGCTGGATTGTTTCAGTAAAATATTTATTAATCTGAGTGGGGATGTTGCCATGGTTGTTTCCTGCTGTTGGTGTAGGGTAGTAGTTTTCCCTGGTTGCAATATAGAGTTTATTGTGGCCCAGAATTTTTGAGGGTTATTAGCATGTTTTTCCTGTAGATTTTGGTAATAACTGATTTTATCTACTTTAATAAGTTTCTTGGCTTTGTTATGAAGTTCTAAGTAGGTTTATTTTGTTGATTGGGTTTTGTTTTTGTGGAATTTTATCCATGCTTTGTCCATTTCTTTGAGAATAGATTTGGTAGCCTTAGTTAGCCAAGGATTATATTTTACTTTTATTCTAGTGGTTCTGGTGGGAGCATGATGGTTTAATATTTCTAAGAAAGTTGAGTTAAAGTAGTGTACAGTGTTTTCAAGAGATAAGTGTTTTAGAGGGGTCCATTTACAACATTTTAAGTTGTGGATAACTTCATTAGTGTTAAAGCTCTTTTTGTTTCTGACCTCTCTTAGGGTTATCTGGCTTAAATGGGAAGTTTTGGTTCTCAGAAGGTAGGTTGGCTGGTGGTCACTGAGACTGTCTGGCAGCCAGCCAGCTTGGGATGTGGGGGATGGATGAAATATAAGAATCCAGTCCAATATGGACTGCCATTTTATTTTATCAATTCTGGTGGGGGATTTGATAAGTTGGGTAAACCCATAGAGGTTAATGTGGGTGGATATATTGTGGCTAGAACAGTTAAGTCAATCTATATTAAAGTCACCTAGCAGGATTTTTCTGAGGCAGGGAGTTTGAGACCATTCTAGTAGGTTTTCCATGATGGCAATGTTGTTTCCTGGAGGGAAAATAGCAACCAATGATATTTATGTATTTATTGGGGTTCAGTTTTAATTTGGCAAAGATGAGTTCTACATTATTAATGCCTGGTGTTAATATCAAGTTGTTCAAGGATAAGGTGTTTTTTGAACACCCCTTTTGCCTACTCTGTCTGTGTAAATGATATTTTAGCCTGGTACTGTAATTTAATTATCTTGGATTTCTGGTTTTAGCCATGTCTCAGTTAGTAAGATAATGACAGGTTTATAAAGGGCTAGTAGGGCATGTAGGTCATGGACCTTATTAAGGATACTTCTCACATTCAGGAAAAAAAGAGAGGTATTTTGTCTATGGAGTAGGGGACTAAGCTGGACTGGATTTGCGGTGGTTAGTGTGCCTGGACCTGGGTTGGGGTGTATGTCACTACAACATGTAAGTTTTTTAGCATATGTAAGTAGAGTTTGTTAAGCTTGAAGATAATCTTAATGTGTTTTAGGGAGGTGTGGGATTTGTTTTTATGTGACAGTAGTTTGTGTAAGTGATTGTCTGTGTGGGAGGGGTGGAAGAGGTATGGTGCTACTTGAATGTTTGGTGGGGTTGAATGATAGCTAGGGGTTGTAGAATGCCTGGGGGGGTATATTGTATTGAAGCTGGATATGATAGGTGGTTAAGGCTGAGAGTATAAGCAGGCTAGAAATTGAGAATATACAAAGTAGAGGTTTTGGCATGTGATTCTATACTAAGTGGAACATTGCTTATTGTATTAGGGAGAGTTGCTGTAGTATGTGCAGTAATAGGTATGTTCTGTGGTGAGGTTAGTAGCAGATCTGTTAAGAAGTTGGGTGGGTAATGGATTGTGATAGGGTAATTAGGCTGATGGATGGTGTCTATTGCTAATTGAGAGGTGTTGTCTGTGGTTATAAATCAAATTCAAATGGGGGTAGGGTAGTGGAGCAAGCCCGCAGGGTGAGCGGAGCAGGTAAAACCAAGGACGTCTGACTGAGCAAGTAAGCTAAAGAAACAATCAGTCAGTTTGTTATTCTACAGAGCTGACTGTCATAGGTAGCTAGGGCTATATAGCTTAAATAAAGACTTGCTACTTAAAGTCCTATTGGACTTGTAGAATATTAAACAAAAGGGGTAAAAACTTCTATGGACAGTAAAGCTAGTGCCAGGAGTGGATGGTGAAATGACTAAGAGGGCAGTCAGTGGAGCAGTTTGGGAAGGATTGGTAGAAATGACCTGTGTGATGTGCAAGTAGCCCTATTACAAGTGATAAGGCTAGAAGAGAGACAGTAGAGTGCAACATACATTGGTTGTAAAGCAGTCCAGGTATGCAGAGTTCAGAGTCCTTGCTAAGGGAGTACACACAGAGTTCCAGCAGATTACTGCTGGGTCCTCTGCAGGTGATTCCTTGTTTAGGGCTTATCAACCTTAGTCTTAACCCGGTGATGGCCATATGCAGGACAAGGTTTGGTTAAGATGACGTTTAAGCAGTGATTTAAAGCTATTGAGTTTGTTGGGGAGTTTTATTTGTGTAGGGATACTATTCCAGAGTTTAGCAACATACTGGGAGTTAAGCAGGTTCCCTACAACATAATTTGACTTGTATATAAGTAGTAGTTGTTACTAAAGTGGAGGTCCCTTGCTGGACAAGTGGGTCAGTAATAAGTTATGTAGTGCAGGGCATTTTTCTGGATGATGAATAAGTTTGCATGCTGTAGTTAGTTGTGAATATGTTAAGTAATTCAAGCCAGTTTAATTGCTTTAAGCTATGACAATGGTGGGTTCTATGAGGCAGATTGATGACATATTTAGCTGTTTTATTGTAGCAGGAGGCAAGTTTCTTGAATACTTTTTCTTACATTCTCTAGAAGTATATGGCTGCATGACTTGAGACTAGGTGCTGAAGTCTGTTTCTTGCATCTTTCAAGCTCTTGTCAAAGTGTGGTGTGCTAATAGAGGTAGTTAGGTGCAGACAAAGGTCCTGTTTCCTATGATGTCTAAGAGTGGAATTTGTAGGCTATGGCTTGTGCAAGCATGAACACACTTTAGTGGCTGGATTGGTAGAGGAGAATATGGCATAATTTACTTTTCATCAATAATGTGGTTAATGTTTGGATTACGTACCTTAAATGGGCATTGCCGATTGACTTTTTTATGTGGGTCACTACTGTTGTTCTTGAATGACATCTGAATAACATCCCTTTGTGTTAACACTGAACATTATCTGATAATTCAACATCAACATGATAGCACCTGTTTCAGGTACGATAAATATTAGGAATATAGTGTACACCTTTTTTTTTCATGTTGGTACATTATTACAGAGGTTTGCTACATCATAGATTAAAGGATTCCTAATTGAAAGGAAGGTTTGTTAACACTTGGAACAGCAAATCTATTGTTCATGCACATTTCTGACTTTCAGGTGGTACTGACATGGTTGGTGATATGTTCAGTCTACTGGTGCTTAGAATAGTTTGGATGCCTGTTAAGGTAAGGAGTTAAATGTTAGTACTCAAACTCAATGAGGCATTTCTAAAACTTTATAATATATGTGATTGGATAGTCTTAATTATTTTTGAAATATCAAAAGCCATATTCATGTTTAGTCCACTACGTTGTTACTTCCCTGTTTATAATAGATTTTCTATTTTTCACATGACTTTTGACCTTTTTCTAAACTTAAAATTTATCCAAAAATTCTAAAATCTTTCAAAATGACATGAAGACATCAAACTGCTTTGCACATTGTCTATATTTAAAGTGTCCTTGTTGTGTATGGCTTACTTATACAAGCATTCTGCACATATTGTTGTGCATGGCTTACATATACAGACATTCTCTGCATGTTGTTGTGCATGGCTTACATATACGGACATTGTCTGCATGCTGTTGTGCATAGCTTATATATACGGACATGCTCGTCATGTTGTTGTGCATGGCTTACATATATGGACATTCTCCGCATGTTGTTGTGCATGGCTTACATATACAGATATTCTCTGCATGTTGTTGTGCATGGCTTACATATACAGGGATTCTCCACATGTTGTTGTTATGCATGGCTTACATATCCATACATTCTCTGCATGTTGTTGTGCATGGCATATATATATATATATATATATATATATATATATATATATATATATATATATATATATACAGACATTTTCTGCATGTTGTTGTACATGTCTTACATATACAGGCATTATCCACATGTTGTTGTTAAGCATGGCTTGCATATACAGACATATTCTGTATATTGTTGTGCATGGCTTACATATATGGCCATTCTCTCCATGTTATTGCACATGGCTTTTATATATATATATATATATATATATATATATATATATAAATATATATATATATATATATATATATATATATATATTCTCCACATATTGTACTGCATGACTAATATATACAGACATTCCCCACATGTTTTTGTGCATGGCATACATATACGGACATTCTCCACATATTGTTGCACATGGATTACATATGCAGACATTATTTGCATGTTATAGCGCATTGCTTACATGTACAGACATTCTCCATATATGCATGTTTACTCCATCAGTACCTTCATGTAGTCATTGATATGTAGATGCTAACTAACTTTTAATACTTTAGTCTGGAGACATGGTTGTATGGTGCATTTTACTTCTTTTTCCTACATAGGTTCATAGGTTGGTACTAGGCTATCAGCCCTAGGGCCTATACAAGCCTAGCCATAACAATTCCCTGGCTATTTCTTCCCACACTATTTACTTCCCTGGACCCCTGTCTAGCAGGGCGACTGACGTGATCCCTGGGGTGAATTTCCTTTCTCCCATCCAATCGTCAAGGTTCCTTTTGAAGAGGACCAAAGAGACACTCTGCTTGACATGTATGGGTAATCTATTCCAGAGTCTGGGGAGTCTCTGGGTCAGGAACCTATCCCTTCAGCATGTTTTGTTTATTGTGATGACAAGGTTATGCTCCCTGGAGCGTGTGGCTCTGAGGGATTGGGATTTCTTTATTTATTCTTTATTTAAGCTCTGGGTTTGACATGGCCTTGTATGTTAAGCAAAGATTGCCTCTGAGTAGACGATATGCGACAGAGTATAGCTGGAGTTTTTTAAGGTGGTCAGCGTAGGGCATCTGCTTTAGGCCTGTGATTCTTTTAGTGAGGTATTTCTGTGGCCTTTCCAGTTGTTGCAGATAACTGTGTGAACCCCCCCCAAAAACTTTACCTCCCTGCTTAATGCTTTATTTATCATTTGCTCTGTGCTTTAACATTCTAATCTCATGTGTTTTTGCTCCCCCTCAGCTGGCCATCATCTGCTTCTGGTACCCTCCTTGATCCAGATCCCAGAGGCCAGCATTTCTCTTGTGTACCTTATCTGATATTTAGGGCTGGATAAGTAACTGAAGCTTCCAAGTGCAGGAGCATACTGCTACCAGAAAGAGATTGTTTTGTTTTTGTTTTATTCCCTACTTCTGATTCGACTCCCTCTACAAAGTGCAATTATTTAACTGCAAAATCCATGGGCATCTCAATGCATCCTGACCCTGGGATTCCAAAAAGCTTACCACACTGTGGAAACCTTTACTCCAAAGCTTTCAGAAGAGAGGAAAGCCAAACCTGAACAGAAACCATTATTTTACTATGACTTTATGCAGGAATTGGCTGTAGCCTGGACAGTGGCCTTACTGGCAAAGCCAAATGAAAATGAAGCAGCATGGGGATATGGCTAATATTAACTAGCCCTATGTTCTTTCTCAGAAAGTAAAGCAATTCAGAGAACCAATCCATTGAGTTACTTTTCTCATGAGGAGGAAAATGCTTTTTTTATCAGTTTACACTTATTCAACCCGATGGATGGTTTCTGGTTTGCAACTTGATTATAGGTAGGTGTAACAGAGCAGCATGTGTGTGGCCATGTGTGCGCAGGTCTATAGTTGCATGAATGTCTGTCTGGATAGTCAGTGTGCTGGCAGTGAGAGATTATTGATTGTGTGTGTGTGTGTGTGTGTGTGTGTGTGTGTGTGTGTGTGTGTGTGTGTGTGTGTGTGTGTGTGTGTGTGTGGTTTTGTGAATGTGGGCATATCTATGGGAGCTTGTTTGCAGCAGTATGGATGGTTGTGAGTAACTCTGATGCATGGGGCTAGTAGGGGGCACTTAAGCATGGTCAGGCCTGACAGAGCAGTGCTCATAGGTTCATAGGTGTGTACTAGGCTAATGGCCCTGGAGGCTTTACAAGCCTAGCCCATAGGATTACCCTGGAATTGTGCCACCAGACCTTAGTTCCCAGTGCCTCTGTCAAGTAGAGCCACTGGAGTGATCCCCGGGGTGAATTTTCTATTTGCCATCCACACATCAAGATTTCTCTTGAACAGGGCTAGTGAGGTGCTCTGTTTGACATGTATGGGAAGTCTATTCCATAGCATGGGCAGTCTCTCGGTTATGAACCTGTCCCTCCAGCACGTTCTGTTGATTGTGGTAATGATGTTGAGGTCTCTGGAGTATGTGGTGTGGAGGGATTGGGATTTCTTTAGCTGTAGCATTTCTAACAGAGCTGGGTCAGACATGGCATTGTAAGTCAAGCAGAGATCGCCTCTAAGTAGGCGATATGAGACAGAGAATAGTTGGGAGTTTTTTGAGTCTCTCCATATAGGATAAGTGTTTAATGCCTAGAATCCTCTTTGTGAGGTACTTTTGCGGCCTCTCCCATTGCAGGTGTCTAGTGAGGTACATGCCAAATGTGGCATTGTACTCGATGATTGGCCTAATGAGGGAGACAATTACCTCTTTTTTCCTGGATGCAAAACCCTTAGTAATGAGATGTGCCAAATAGAAGGACATTCTGACCACAGTGGCAATGTGGTGGTCGAAAGAGAGGTTGCTTTCAACCTGTGTTCCCAGATCTCTTATAACACCTTCTGTGTTCAGTGGACTCCCATCGATGTGGTAATTCATGGGAACTGGGTTTTTCCCAAAGGGGATGACGACACATTTTTTGGCATTGAGATTAAGGCCATGGTTCTAACACCAGTTGTTCGTCTCAGTGATGCTTTTCTGTAGGATGGCAACATCACTTGGGGAGTTAATAATAGCTTCCAACTTACAATCATCTGCGAACTTTGTCAGCCAGAGTCCCTTCGTGTTGGCCTGGACATCAGAGAAGTAGATACCAAACAGGAGAAGACCCAGGACTGAACCCTGTGGGACTCCACTCTTGACTTGTCGGTAGTCTGACTTGAAGTCAGCTACTTCCACACTGTGGGTTCTATCAGTGAGCCAGTTTGCAACCCACCTAGTGATATAGGAGTTGATGCCTAGCTTACTGAGTTTTTCTATGATTCCTGAGTGGGGAATGGTACAAAAGGCCTTGGCCAGATCAAGGTAGGCTGTGTGAACCACCTTGCCTCCATCCACACTCTGGTGACTGAAAGAAGTCAACCAAGTTGAGCAGGCATGATATACCCTTCACAAAACCAAACTGTGTTAGATCCAGAGTTTGGAGATTTCCTATATCCTTGTTTATTAGGTCCATGATGATGTGTTCCATAGCTTTGCATATCAGACTCATTAGGGGCAATAGTTCCCAGGGTCTGTAGTCGCTCCTCCTTTGTGGAGAGGGATGACTGTAGCAGTGCACCATTCAGTAGGAACAAAGCCTGAGGTGAGACTGTGATTGAACAGGACACACAGGTGAGGTTCCAGTTCATTCTGTAGTTCATGTAGAACACAGCCAGGGATATTGTCAGGTCCCATAGAAGCTGTATTCTTGGCCTTGGACAGTGCTGTTTTAACCTGTGCAGCAGTAATACTGGGTACCTGGAAATCTAGTGTTAATGTGATAGGTCCTTGGGAGGGGAAAGAGGGGTAAAGTTGGCACTGAATCTGTTGGCCAGTATATTGGCAATATCTGTTGAATCTGTATAGGAGGTACCATTGTGCAGTAGCTCAGAGCAAACCTGGGTATTGCCATGAAGATTTTTTACATAACTATAGAAGGCCTTGTGGTTGTCTTTACTATCTGCTGCAATTCTGCTTTCATAGCTAGCTTTAGAGGATTTGATGAGGGATCTCAACTTTTTGTTGAGGCTGATAAGGGAGTTTTTCCAGTCTTGGGACTTCACCTTATTCCTCATCATTTCCTCCTTCTTTTGTAGAGTTTGTTTATGGCAGAGGACCACGAGATTGGCTTCCTCTTTTTGGAGGAGAGCATCTTGGTTCTTTTGGGTATGGCGAGATCCATGCATTTGTGTACGTGTTTGTACAGTGCATTGATGTATGATTGAGCAGTCGTGCAACTATTCTCCATTTACATGGGTGCCGTGAAGTTAGCCACCTCTGTTTTTAGGAGCCAAAGTTAGCTTTGGAGAAGTTTTTCATTGTGGTTACCTTTGCAGGGGTGGGGTGGGTGGGAGGGATGTGGATTTCCAAGGTGATTAGTTTGTGGTTGGATCTAACCAGGGAGGAGTTGACTATTGGTGTGGAGCAATGGTCACCCATGTTAGTAATGACCAGGTCAGGGATGTTGCTACCTCTAGTGGGGGTAAGAACAGGGCATTGGAATTAATAAATTCCAGGAAATGTTAGGCAAGTGTATTGGTATATGAGTAGTTTTCCCAGTTAATGGAGGGGTAGTTGAAGTCAGTGATATGGTAATAAGGTGCTGGTGAATATTTCTTAGTACAAGTTTATCTTGTCTCTGAGTCAGAGATTATCTCTACCAAGTTAATCGGCAGTGCTGTATTGGCTAGTTAGTGTTGGTGGTAACGTCCAGTCTTTTTGTGGTGAATGGTATAGGCCTCCTAGTCCTCAAAGACAGAAAGAGTGGCAGCAATGAGCAAAGCACCCTCTCTGCAAATAGTCCATTTTCAAAATGCCCTCTCTTCCTCTTCACACTAGCCAATTTCGAAAGAGTTGGGTATGCTAATTAAACTCGGATCTCCTGGGCTCAGTGAACCACATAGCCAACTATATTCTTTATTTTGTTTAGCTTTGCTTATTTTCCTTACAACCTTACATTGCTTATCTCTTCTAATTGAATTGTCATCATACATTACATTGTGTTTGATTGTTTGCATACACTGCCCCTGCACTGGCCTTTTTTCACACTGTCTGTGAAATTAAATGTATGTTATATTAAATTATTATACATGCTTTTAATTGTTAACGTTAAATATATTATTGTTGTATATGACTTTTCTTGCCTTTGGCCCAAGTCATGGCTAACAATTTTTGGACAACTTCTCTTACTAAATTAACAAATAAATACCCAAATAAATAAAGAAATAAAATACAATGCTGCATTCTTAGTGTGTTTATGAAAAGCAGTTAGTGTCATTTATGACACATATTACTAGAGTAGCTAATCTTTTAAACATTTTGTATTGCAGGGATGAAAACCACTCTACATTTAAATAGCTAAAATTTGACATCTTGTAAAGATCAAAGGATGCCATCCGTTGTGTTCGGTTTGGGTCATTAACTGTTAACTGGCGTCTCCTATTGTAGCAATTACCACCTTGTAAAAAGTAAAAATGTGTTAAATAAAAGAAGCTCTTGCAAAGAGATTCAGACCATTCATTGTTACCACATCCTGAAGGAAAAAGCCTGGTCTTTCACTGATCATATAAAATTCCTGTGGGACCCTTAATACTCTGACACAGATAACCAGAAAAGATCTGGCAGCACTCATTGAAATTTAACTGAAACTCATAAATTTACCTGATGGGCGTGGGAGAAAAATCTGCAAAACACTGACGCATTCTACAGTGGATTTAGCTTGCTGGGTCTGATGATACCACAATTACATGCCCTGTAGTTGAAGAAAAAGCAAAGTCACTTTCTACAGCCAGGGAAACTGCTGCTTTAATCTAATAAGATGAGAGGCTGTATTAGTTAATTTACAGACATATCAAAGGATTTAAACTAATTGGAAAATGCAATAATCATTCTTGTAGGTGAACACTGGACTTATTATATATGCCCCATTTGATGTTTTGACAGCATTCTCATCTACCCCACCTTACAGAGTATTCAACTGTGATGAGGGATAATTATTTTCCATTGTGCTTGTGCAGTAGTCTCTTTCACTGATGTCGTACAATGATATTTTGGGGCATGAGGGTAAAGTAGTGCCAGTTTTACACTGCTGCAGTGTGACTGGGTGAGGCATAGTTGAAAAATCTGCTAAAAACTCAGTACTTTTGAAGAAAGTTAGATTGATGTTTCACATCTTTCTGGAATAGCAACATCACTGAAACAGATAAGATTATTAAAATGCAGAAAAATATTGGATGTAGAATCATTTCTCTTGTCAATCACCATCTCCGTTTAACCTCAGAAACATTCACGTGATGTTTCTGCCAGTGAATGATGTACAGTGTGCAGCTCTAAGACTAAGGGGGTGCATTTATAATCTCATGCATGTCTGTTAAAAGTATAACAGTGTCTTAAAAACCCGTAGTGCAAAGTGGAATAGATTTTGCCAAGAGCAGAACTCCATTCAATGTGTTTGATGAAAAAGTGCTGAGGATAGTTTGGCTGCATAGAGAGTAGACCACAGTTTCACAAAGGCATTCCAAGGTGGCAGGACGTGACACAGATTATTATTATTATGCTCTTCTTTTATATAACCACCAGTAACAGTATCATACTATACTGAATCATCTTCATGCCTTATGAGCTGTATTATAAACATTTTTACCATTTGTATTCATTTTTTTCTAGAGTATTTTACTCTGCATAGTAGGCATTTGTGCTAGTTTGGTAACATTTGGTGTTGTACATGTCATGTATTAATTTTTTCAAAAGATAAAAACACTAATAACCTCAACAGTGGTACTGTATGTAAATGCACTCAGTTGTAGTATTGTTGTATGGTGATGATCCACAGGTGCTGCTATCTGAGAAAAAGATGCTCTGAATCCCAGGTGAGACTGAGACATTTAACCTGTAACTCTGCAACTGTATAGATTGTCTCCTGCCTGGTAGGAAGTCAGGTGTCCTAAGGTTCTTTGCAGTAGTATAATCTCTTTCAGTGGAATCTTATGAGATTGAACATGATTAATCAGGTAAAATGCACAGTTCACTTCAGTGTTGCAGCACCTTGAGACAATATCTAGTGCTCTCCCTCTTTCTGTATCAAGCCTGTTTTGTAGTTTAACATTACACTATATCGTTGATATTGATACTGAAGAATGCTTTCTCTCGGTTTTATGAAGAAGTGAAAGGGAGGAGGACAATGTCCCATCCAGTCAATAAAACAGCGTAGTCAAGAGATTGTATGCACCAGATATTGCAGCTAAGGTACGTATATACAGCTACAAGCAACTTATACAATTTTTAAATCAATGTCCCAAGTATCACTGACTCCCCATTATCATGGGATTGATACCGTCGGTGGGAGATAAGCTGGTACTTATTTTGTTTTTTTGAAGAGTATTTTGATGCCAAAAGCATTCTTGTTTGCTGTCATATTGCAGTGTAACAGACATTTCAGGCTGCTATTCGTAACAAGTTAGCTGCCTCTTTCTCTTGCATAATATAGTTCTCGGATGTACAACAAAAGATGCAGCTTATGATTATATAGCTGGTTGTGCAGCTTCCAAGTCAGATAAAATGTGTAATAAAATATTATAGTTCATATCATATCAGTTTATGGCTGTCAGATGGACCTCGAGTTCTAGCTAATTAAATGTAGAGTGGAGTGGTTTTCATCCCTGTAATACATTACTATAGTAATACATGTTATAAATACTAACTGCTTTCATAACCACACTGATAAGAAATCAGCCGTATACTGTATCTTCTTTCTTTATTTATTTGGATGTTTATTTGTCAGGTCTGTCCATTGTGTGCTGGCATTGATCTGAAGCTACCTATCTTGATTCTTCTTCCTTTACAGGTAACCATCTTCAGTGAGTCTTGTGGCTTACTTTTCACCACACAATGCAACAGTTCATTTGAGCACCTGTCACATTTTTCTTTAAGGTAATATAGATAGTTCAAGATTGAAACTAGCTTCCATTTTATGCAGCTTGTGACCCCTGTTGCTCTGTCCTTTTCCCTGAGCTTTATTCATTTATAGTCTCCTTTTCTGACTTTATGAGGGGAGAGTTAAGGTCTTAACCTCACAGACACAAGGAGCAGGGTTTGATTCCGACCTCTAATGATTAGGCTTGTAATCACTTTTAACATTACTTCTTCCTCCCAGCTCCCTCACTGCATTCATTGTCTTCTCTGAACCCTTTCTAACAGTGTCTCTACAGTCTTTAGAAATGCATCTCATATTTGTTTGTTTGTTAACTGGGTAATGGAATAAATTCAAAGGCTGTCCTGTCTTAGCACAAGAACTCATTGGTTTTGGGATTTGAAAGAGTTATGATAAGGTTTAACTTCAGGTTTGTTAGCTAAGGGAGCAGTAGTCAAAGATGAACATGTTAAAGGAGAGTGAGAAATGTGACATTAGTGTCTCTGGCCATATTGGGAATCTAGTTTCCTTTTTTTAGAGAGCAAGACAGTTTTGTTCAGAATGGGAGATAAACTTGTAAACTCTGCTGACTGAAAGCTTGCCTGTATTGTGTGCTCATCTAATGAGAATGTCTGATAGTGTGCACAATATTTTAGGAATGAAGTCATTGATATCTATAGCTCTCCTGGATTCAAAGCTAAGCAAGTTGATAATTTTGTAGCATAAACATTGGTATGTATTTTAAAACATTTTCTACACTTTTTCCATGATGGTGTCTCAAGGACAGAATTGGGTCCAGCCACGATTCAAAATACTTTGTGTAGTTTTACCTGCCATTTGGGATATTCAGAAGGTTCAAGACTTGTATTTTAATTTCACGAGGGTCTAATGTTCAAGGATGTAGTTTTTTTTTACATTAATTGTTAAACTGCTACAATGCACACATTCACTTGGTATGTTAAAAACATTGTGAAGCCATTTTTGCACAGGAGGACCTAACCTTTCTGCTATAACAATCAACGAAAGATTCTGATTTATCTATGCAAAGCCTATTTGACCACAGCCCATTTAAAGATTGTGCAGAATTAAGAGATGGACGTTGGGTGAAGTGGAGCTTTGTCTTATACCCTTTCTTTCATGGGTCTTTAACTTATGTCCCCTCCCTACTGTTATAATCCACTACAAAGGCACACAATCTCAGGGCAAGTTGTAAAATCTCCACATTTGTGCCTGTTTGTGTTTTGCTCAATCACACAAATAGAAGCTTCAGCAGATCATCTGTTTGCATGGTGATTTGCACAGAGGATTGATCTAGCACAAGGTAATTCATCCAAAGTGAAAACAGGACTGAATCTAATAAGGAACCTAGGGGAGCATCCAGTTTGAAGAAATCCATAACTACCTTGTTTAAGATCTCTTTAAAGTCCTATCAATAATGTAATGTTGAATCCAAGTAACTGGTCTTTGACCAAAACCTTTAAAGTTTTGTTATGAGTATGATTATTATAGGTTCATAGGTAGTGCCTAGGCTGTTGATCTGTGAGAATCTTAAGAAGCCTAGCTTTACATTCCCATGGCATATTTTAGCCCTTATATTTTACACACAAATAACCCAGATACGGGCCAAACAAGCATATGTTTGGATATTTACACGTTTCTCCATCCATAAAGGACAGAATGTGCTAAACTAGGTTTGAATTTTTGCTAACCAATCCATTCATCCAAATTACATTTGAATAGAGTTAGAGAAGTGCTTTGCTTTTTGTGGCATGGAAGATGCTTCAACAGACGTGGTAATCTGTGTGATACAAACTATCCCTCCAACATGTTCTATTTATTTAGCAAAAGAGACTCAAATCCCTTGAGCAGGTGTTTATAATGGGTATATACAGAAAGGGGCATTATATTTAATGATTAGCTCAATGACTGCAGAGTACGGAGGAACAATTGCAGCCCTGGATCTGGATGCAATACCTTTATATTGCTCCAAAAAACAACGACCAGGTGGCAAAGTGATTTAGAGAAAAAGCTTTATTAATACATCGGTTAAGTGCTTTTGTCTATACTAAAACATAGACATCTTCAGAAACATAAAATGTTACAAATGAAACAACAAATTAAAAACTTTGACACACACACACACACACACACACACACACGCACACACACACACACACACCACTTAAAAAGCCAATCAGTTACAATGTTGCAAAAATCTGCCATAAATATTAAAGGTACAGTGCAATAACAAAGTACAAAAGCTGACATAAAAAATAACCCCAACATAAAAGATATAGCAAAGTAATAAACACCAAATATTTTATAATTTAGAGGTGCTAAACTTTAATTTGCAAGTAATGTAAATGGGCAAATTAGAAGCATCAAACTGTAGCTGCCATAACATTTCTTTGTGCAGCAGCCAGTTTTGCCAATCTCCTTTGTATACAGAAGGATATATTTTTTTCTAAAACAGAAAACTTAATAAAATTCCTGCAAGAAATAGTATGCTTGGCTAGGGCATCTTTGTTGTCCATTTTAGCAAGAGCACCCCACAAAGGTTTGTATAAAACTTTCAGATGTGGCCATTGTAACCAGTGTTCATATATTGACACAGATTTTGGGGGAGAATTATTGGATATTTTAAATAAATGGATGAGTAAAGGGAGATTCAGTTGCTTCTCTGAGAGGGTTGTTTGTTTGCCTAAGGTGCTGCTCTTGCCCAGCTTTTTATGTTGGGAAATCTAATAATGCTTTGAATAAAAGAATTTATCAACACATTTATAGTATTGCTAAAAAGGACAACCCCTAGATCCCCTTCCCTGTACAGGCTTATAGGGGTCAACTAGGCTAAAGACCACTGGGGCATTTTTAAGCCTAGCCATGTAGCCCAAATATTTGAGAAATTCTGATACTCTTGGTAAGTGTAAGCAGGGGCTTGGGTGATGAAACATTTACAGGCTGCCTGTGTCCATTACAGACATAGGTACCAAACCAGGGATGAATTTCCTGATGTTCTTCATGTTTCACTGTTGCAGTCATTACATTTGGAGTAATCTGCTGGCAGGTTGCCCTCAGTTGGCCTGATTAACAAAGTCTTGGGTCCTGCGTCGGTTGCTGTCCCTTCTTCCATGACGTCAGGTCATCAGGGGTATAAAACATGCAGCCGATGCCATTACATCAGTCTTTTTTGCCATGCAGTACCCGAAGCAGAAGCAGTTTGCAAGTGCCGGTCGGCCAACTCCTGAAATTTTCATTTTCGAGTTTCAGAACCAAAGTCTTCAACTAAAAAGCTAAGTACCCTGTTGGGGAAACTTTTTCTTGCTCCTTACTGATGTCAATAAAAGTTGATAATTGCATTATTTGTGGGAAGCAAATACCTCATAAGGATTTTCATTTGTACTGTATTCCTTGCTACGCCCTGACCATGACGTACCTTGCTGTCGCTTCTGTGCTTTATTTAATCAACGCACTATCCGTACAGGCAAGATTTAAGTCTTTAGAAGGGGTAATTATGGTGCTGTTTGTTTTGATGATATGCAGGAAATCCATCAGTTTGGGATCTGACAGTTCCTTGTATGCCAGGCATAGATCTCTCCTCAGCAGCTTGTAGGAGACAAACTTCAGTGATAGGGCTTTGAAGTGGTTTGCACAGCACATGTTATTTATGCCATGTATTCTTTTTAGTGAGGAATCTCTGTGAATGTTCCAGTTGTTGAATGTGCCTGGTTAGGTATACACCAAAGAAGACATTGTGCTTGATAGGAATGATGAATGCTGAATATAGTGGAACAGTAACCTCCTTGGATCTAGATGTCATACCCTTATTTTTAAATCACACACTGTAGAATGCTTTCCTCACTACCATGGACACATGATCTATGTGTGTCTCCAAGTCCGTGACTGTTCAATCAACTCATAGATGTGTGTTGTCAATATGATAGTTACCAGGGATGGCTGACTTCCCAAAAGATGATATTATGCATTTCTTGGCATTTAGTTTTAGTCCATGGCTATTTGTCTGCGTCAGGCCTTCTTGGAGAACATTAGTGTTGGTGGGGGATTCTATAACTCCTCCTAATTTGCAATAGTTTGCATATTTGGTCAGCCAGAGGCCCTTAACTTTAGAAAAGTAGATGCCAAAAAGGAGTGGTTCCAGGACTGATCCCTTAGGGACTCTTTGTGTGACTGGCCTCTTTGTAGAGGTGGACTCCCCAATTCTAACTTCCTGGCTCCTCTTTGTGAGCCAGCTGGCTATCCACTGGTAACATTAGGGTTTATACTTAACTTCTTGAGTGTCAACAATGCCTAAGTGGGGTATTGTGTTAAACTCATTGTAAACCATTTTGCCCCCATGCATTGCTTTGGTGACTACCTCAGAGAGTAGGAATGACCTGCCCTTGACAAAACCAAGCTGGACTGGGTCCAGTGTCTGAAGGTTTCTTATGTCATTATTGATCTTTTCCATGATAATTCTTTCCATGGCTTTACATATGAGATTAGTGAGACTTATGGGTCTCTAGTTTCCAGGGTGTGTAAATGGTCTGCCTTTGTAGAGAAGGGTGACTGTTGCTGTTCTCCATTCATGAGGCATGAAGCCTGTTTGTAGGCTATAGTTAATGATTCCAGAGTGCCTTTTAGGTCATTTTACATGGTATTTAGAAGGCAGCCTTGGACATTGTTGGGGCCCATCAATGCATTGTTGTTGGCCTTGAAGAGAGCATTGAGGACTTGTTCCCTACTGATAATGTGGGGGTTATATTTGATGATATTTCTCAGGAGGGGGTAAAGATAGAGCTGAATTTGTCTGCCAGTAGGTTTGCTATAACTTCTGTCTCAGTGTAGCTGGCTCCATTAACAATGAGCTCTGCATACAGTTGTGTATTGCCTTTCAGGTTGCAGATATAGATGATATAAATGAGTTTTGGTTGTCTTTGGCCTGGAAAGACAAATTTGCCTCAGATTTGGCTTTAGTTGTCTATTTGTTCTCTGTGTTGTTTGTTTAGTTTGATGAGGGCACCTTTATCCTGCTGGGTGCTACACCACCTAATTTTGCCATACTTTTCTTCCTTCTGTTATACACCCTACTGAAGATATGATTCACCAGGGTGGCTTGTTTTTTGAGTTAGTTCTGTACTTATGCCTGGTAGGTACAGCTTCCTATATGCAACTATTAGCAGGCTTATATTGGGTTTTTGTGAACATTTCTGCATAGGCAGCAGTGTTCCCAGGGTTTAGGAGGCTTGAATTTTTGACAGGTTATCACTTAATAGTAGGAAGTTAATCTTAGAGTAGTTCTTGAACATTCCAGGGTTAGCGGGGATACCGAGTTTTATTTTTACATCAGAGGAGGCCATTTTGTGGTCTGTCGTTTCCAGAGTGGACATTACACTAGATGGTGTGCAGCTCTCTCTCATATTAGTGGGAATGAGATCCAGTATGTTTGTGCCACTGGTCAGCATATTGACAATTTGATCCAGGGAGTCTGTGTTTACAAATCCAAGGCATGCCTACCTGCATAGATGAACAAGACAAATGTGCCTTCCATCTCCTCGGTTGCTCAAGCTGCTTATCAAACCAGGGTCACCAAGGCCATAGTTAGGGCTTTGTCCTTCTGTCATGGCACTGACACATTTAGCCACTACTGTCCTTTAAATGCATTTGTTCTTTTAATGACCTAGCTTGCTCAACGAAAAATGATAAATACCCTTTTCTTTTATTTTTTCAAGTTTTTTCATGCTCATGTCTTCATTTTCATTGCATTTTTTATTTTTCAGATTCTGCTTTTTTGCACAATTCCATTGACCATTCACTGGTTTTCGAAGTAGCAGAAGTAGTAATGTGCCTCTTTAAAGATATTCTAATTTTTGGTATCTCAGAGCAAACAGTGAGTAGTAGCGAGCTACTAGCCTTCTTTATCTCACAGTCTTGCATTTGATTCCTTTATCTTCTGTTGTATATTTAGTTCATAGGTTCATACTAGGCTATCTGCCCTAGGGCATTTATAAGCCTAGCCAGAGTGTGTTTGGCTTTCGCCACCCATTTTAAATTAATTTTGCTATGCCTTTTTTTGAGATTAGTATACTGTGCTTCTGTCTAACAGTGACACAGAAGTGATAGCCGGGGTAAATCTATGATCTCCCATCCACTCATCAAGATTCCTCTTGAAGAGAGTCAATGTGGGACTCTGCCTAACCTGGACTGGGATTTTATTCCAGAGTGAAGGGAGCCTCTGGGTTATGAATCTGTCCCTCCAGCATGTCCTATTTATTTCAGTGCTGAGGTTCAAGTCTCTCGAGCCAGAGCTCGATGGGATTTGGATTTTCTGAGGTGCAGCATGTCCATTAATTCTGGGTTGGACATGGCTTTATACGTCAGGCACAGATCGCCTCTGAGCAGGTGGCATGCCACTGAGTAGAGCTGGAGTTTCTTTAACCGGGCAGCATATGGCATCTGTTTGAGCCCTTTGATCCTCTTGGTGAGGTACTTTTGGGGTCTTTCCAGTTGCTGCAGGTGTCTGGTAAGATACATCCCAAAAGGGGCATTGTACTCAATAGTGTCCCTCTGCGCCATTGATTTAACCAGACAATGCTCCTAGTAGGCTTACCTGGTTAACAAGTGAATAAGGGATAAAGTATTTTTATGCATTTTAAGCATCAAGAGCACTTAAAAACTTGGCCCAGAAATAGAAAAGAATTGTAGATGTCATACGTGAGGGCCTGCTGTCAGCATCAGTCATACGGGAAAGTAACCTCAGGGCAGGAAGAGTACCAGGAGTGCATGTTCCTCCTTTTATAGGAATGGTTTCACCTCTTTTGGGGACAAAAAAAGCGGACACCCTTTGGCAATGTGTTTCTTTTCAGAAGAAATCAATACCAAGGAAAAAGTAGCATTATATGCAAGAACCTAAATTTTATAGCAGTGACTAGGGCTGTTAAAAAGCAGTTGAAAAAGCAGCACAGTACACTAAAAGTGAAAGAGTCTTGCAAAGGTAAACAGGGGAAAATGTGCCCTTTTCTCCAATGTAGAGCGAGTTTGGAGTTGGTATATTTAGTCAGGGAGTGTGGGGGGTTGTGGGGGGGGGGGGCAAAGCCCCAACTTTATTAGGAAATTAAAGTTTGTTTGTTCACTGGCCAATCAAATTTTTTCCCTGTGAAAAAAATTGCTGAAGTGGCCATTCGTGGTTTTCAGCTTTCTCTGTTTACGGTTCGATGTTTAGGTGTTCATAGAGCTGACACTTTGAGGTTCTAATATAGACCCTTAGATATTGTGGTCCAAATAATGGAAAAGTATGGGAACATAGAAAAGAATTCTGAAGCTTAGGGCTTACTCAGGGTAGCATTTGTGCGAAGTGTTAATTATCATAAGCTGGTGGTGGTTTATTTAGTGTCACTAAATGTGTTTAGAAATGTATCACAGATATGTTTTTACACTTAAGTGCTTAAACATATATATTTGAGATGTATAACAAACCTCTGTAGCCACATGGCAGAAAATAGGTAAACATTTAAAAAAATAAAACTCATGTTAATTAGTATTTCACATGTTATCCATTATTGAATAACTCCCCTTAGTGTCACGTGGCCACACAGTATAGTGCTAAAGCTAGATAAAAAAGCAAAAAAATATATAACTTAAAAGGAACATGTCTGAATACATACAGTCATTGCAAACCTGAATAACATGGTGTACTCAGCAGTCAACAAAATCTATAATGTACAGGAAAGGGAAAAAAACACTGCACATTTTATCTTCATGAAAAATCGGACAATCACATAACAGCGGTGGAATTAAGATATTGTATCACTATTTCATGTTAAAAACCTGCTGTTGACTGTAATGAAAATCATTGTGCTGAGGATGATGATGGTGCCAAAGAACGATTTCAGTGTGAACGAAGGGGGGTTGTGTAGAGCTTTCACAGAGGATGGTATTTCCATGGGTCATATATATGCCGTTTCATCCCTGCAAATTAAAGGAGAGAGGACAATGCAAGGAAAAATATTTACTCTTGTGAGGTTTCAGTAGAGACAAATGTTGTCATGGAAGCACAGCTGGAACTGGTGATAGTGATATGCTTTAAGTAAGTTTTAATGTTAGAAAAAAATGAAGGCTTGGATACAGCATAAAGTATCCATACCATATGGCAACATTTTGCAGAAACAAAGTGAGAAAAATTGAAAATTATATAGAGACTAGGGCAAGTAATGTAGAAGAAAATAAAAATGAGCACAGCAAAATAGGTTTTAATGCACAGATATGTCCCCTTCAGGCAAACACTCACAGGAGGGTACAGCTGAAACCTATGTGGTTGGATTGGATTAAAAAAATAAATAACTAAAGGACTAAGGATGAGCTATTCAAATGCTAGAATGAAACCTGCTACCACTAAGTGAATAAAGAACTATTGAGAGGTGTACAAAGCTTGTAACATATGGAATATAAGAAAAATGTTGTAAATAGAGTAGAAATGCCCAGTATAAAATTCTGAGGAACACAGACTTGATAAAATTACAGAAATAATGATAATTTAGCAGTTATAATGATTCCACCTTTTTGATAAGGGCCAGGCATATAGTACAACATATAAACAAAGTACTAAATTATATTTTTGCCCATTGAACAAAACACTTCTTTTAACCCATTTGACCATGCATCTATAAATATATGTCAGTATTAATGTATGTGTACACTGCAAAGGTTTTTGCCTTGAATGGTGATCCACAGCCAACATTCAGCCTGGACTTGGTTAGTGGATTTTGGTTACTGGGGAATTTGGTCAAGGCGAGATTGGAGTAAGCAGGTGATTTTAGTGCCCATCCTGGGACGAACACAACATCAGCAAGATTACTAGCTGTGTGACTTTGGAGCACGAGCTCACAAAGATATGTACAAGCACTCAAGCCAAGAATGATGGGGTATGAGGATGTGTAGATTTGCATTGGTGTCAGATATGTTGTTAAAGAAATAGCTTTCCAGTCGGCACTGGGTGGTTGAAGTTAGGAATGATACCAATTCCAATTTCCCTAACCTCAAAGAAGAGTTAAGCAGATTACCAATTCCAAGATCCATTAATCTCAGAGAAGAGTTGCACACACTATGAATTCTAAGATCCCCTAATCTCAGAGAGAAATTAGACAGATGATGGGATGGATTAAATAAACAAAATCTGGCAAGAAGGTGTTCAGTAGGTATAAGGGATGAGTCATTCAAATGTATTAAAATACATAAGAAAATAAAACATATGCATGGGAACTTACACGTGTATGTACCTGTATGCAGATGAATATATATTTATATTTTATATATTTATTTAAAATTTCTTGACTAGATTGTCCAAAAGAGCAGAGGTAATTTGTTGTGGTGGCCTACGAAAGACAGTTTCAAGAAGATGCTTTAGTTTATGAGTACATGGTATCCAGTGCATAAAATGTAGAAATCTCACAAACATAGCAATTACAGATACAATGAGCAGCAGCATTGCATTACTTGTTGTGTCTTTCGGCTTTTCCCGGTTAGGGGTCGCCACAGCGGAACTCCGGTCCGCTAATGATTGGCAGTAGAATTTTACGTGTCGAGTTGCCGGCCCTGATGCACAACCTTCAATGAAGGTATGCCCATTCACACATGTCTCCACACAGAAGATGCTCTAGCTGAGAAACGAACAGGACAACATCTTACTGTGAGTCAGCAATGCTACCGCAGCACCACCACCGCAGTAGCAGCATTGCATTACTAAGGTTAAAAATTCACTGCCATCAAAATTAAGGTCTCCAGAAGAGGTAGCTGCATTCCCTTGAGTAACTTTAAAGTCACAATTACAACATTTAGTAACTGTAGTATAAACTGTACATTTGAAAAATGCAACAAACAATTCATTCTCAGAATTCTAAATCAAAATCTACTGTTGAGTAGTACATGGGAGAGAGATTCAAAAAACCTTGCACTTAGCTGCGAGGGTAGCTGTTGCTAAGCACAAGGTGAAATGGTAAGCCACTATTCTTCCTCTCACCCACGTATATTTATTTATTTATTTAACATTTGTTGACCGGGCTAGTCTAACTGGATATATGTCCATTTTCAGTACAGGCCCGGGGAGATAAGCTGTGAGGAAACAAACAAAATCACACATACAAAATTAATGTATTACAATGCATGTCTCAAACAAAAGATCATACTGCAGACTTGGAAAACTAGTCTAATTAAACCCCTCCCAAAGCAAACCAAGCCAAAACATACCTCTCACTTCCAAACAATATCCATCCTCCCAATTCTGGGCAAATGTCTTGAAAAGATAGTCTTCACCCAATTCTCCCTCTCTATCCACCAGTACCACCTGCTGTCCTCTAAATAACATGGAATCTGGCCTGGACAAAGTACTATGACAGCACTTTGGTCCCTAGCTGATCACATCCTGCTAAACTCTGATAGTGGCCTCCTTACAGGTGCACTATTTATAGACCTGACAAAGACATTTGACTTCATTGGCCATCATCTTCTCCCAAACAAACTAATTGAAATTGTTATCAATCCGAACACATCTCCCTGTTTTAAAATCTTCCTCACTGACAGACAATTCAGAGTTAAAATAAGATCTTCCTAATCAGAATCAGCACCTGTTACCAAAGGTGTACCACAAGGATCCATTCTTGCCCAGCTTCTCTTCTCCATATTCATTAACAAACTTCCATGTGATCTCCTACATCTTCCACTTATCTTTTATGTTGATGGCATGGTCATTTACTAATCAGGTCACTCTCACTCCAACATTCAGTGTCAACTTCAAGCAGACTTAGATGAGCTCCACCGATGGCTCATAAATCATAAACTACTACTCAACCCCACTAAGGTCAAAACTATGCTTTTTGGAACTCCAAAGAAAATTCACCAAGCACCTGACCCTCTATCTTTGACCTACATAATTATTCCATGTAGACAACCTCCATCTTCAGGTCCCAAGGACTGTGGCTTGATCAGTCACTAAATTTCCATTTCCACATAGTTAAAATGAGAACCAACATTTTTTTAATAGTGTTGGCTATGAAGTGTGAGCCAAGTTACAAAATGAGTACAGTCGGTAGTAATGGCAGGTTGCTGTAAAATGGCAAAGAGCTGCATATAATCCAAGTAGTAGGCACTGAAGAAGCTATGGATATCAGATTAATTTTTAGATGTGATAAGAGCTGACAGGGAACATGTGGATTTATTTCTCCCACAGACTGTTTTTCTTTGTAGGACAAGTACATCTTTTATGCCTCTAGTAAACATTTTCAAATTTGCTTTACCCTTGCTTGACCTAATTGTTAGTGTACCTAACTCTGCAAAGGTCAGTGTACCCTAGTAAACCTGTGGTATCCCAATCTGTGGGTGTAGCAGTATGCATGTGGATGTAGGCCTGAATGGTAGTAAAAAGGAAGTAGGTAGGCTTACTGTTGTACCAACGAAGTTTGTATACAATGTGCTACTCTGCATACATAGGGAATAGTGGTTCATAACAACTGGAGGCTCATTTTCCATGCATGCAGACTATACCTACTTTGAATACCATAAGCTTAAAGGGATCTGGTGATGCTGAGTCACCAAATAGTGGGACTACATTATGTCAGTGTGTGGGAGGAGGTTAGGGTAAGGTTACCATGGTGTTCCGTTCAGCTGCAGCTCCTCTGTTGTACTTGATTATAGTAGTTGCTCACAGAAGTCTGTTTCTTTTTGTGGTGCTAATGTTGGCCACCATCCCTATTATGCATCCCCATCTCACAGCTTTATTAGGTACAGGTTGACCATATGAGGATTTTTTGCTCTGTAGTTGGACTGCATGTGCAGATACCACCATTTATCAGCTTTGATTCTCAATTGTTCTCCCTTTGTCTGAATTACAGACAAAGCTGTCTAACTGCCTTAGTCATTTCCTTCTGGAGGCATGGCTTGGCTGTGGCTCTCCTCTCTAGTTGCTACTATTAGGGTGTTATTAATAATACAACAAAATAGGAAGAAGCTGCTTTGAAGTGTGACATACCCCCATCAGTGAGGGGGAAAAATTACTCAGCAGCCTTCAGAAGCACCTGCAATTTACCCCTTTCTGCCTCTTTACTGCTCTAAATACTTTAGTTAATTATAATAGTTGTTGTTTTTATATCCATTTCACAGATCTTGAGTAGTAAGACGATTTCCACTGCCAAGGCTGCACATACAGAGGGCATACATTTCTCACCTGTGCTTTTACTGATGTAATCTCCCACTCTGTGGGCTTCTTCCCTGTTTAAGCATCCTTAAGCACCCAGTGATACATCAGTGCAGTTGTACTGCTTCCTTTCTGTGGAGTTTGCCTTATCACTTGTTTACAATAGCAAAACTCTGCCTGAGGCTATTTGATTAACTTTGTTGGGCTGGATGTACAGAATCACTGTGTTTGAGGAAGCCCAGACTGATGGTCTTCCACTAATGTGGGGTGTGCAGCCTGTTCAGCATGGATATCAGTTAAAAAATTCCTAACAATGAATGTGCGACAAACACTTTCAATATGGAACTTTGAAGAACAAGAACTTTTTAAGATGCCAAATGAGGTATGTTCCTCATAATGAGGTAAACTTGAAAGGTATGACTGAGATATGGCTGAAACCTAAGACTCAGAAATTCTTCCCCCAGGATTCAGCATCATTAGAGCTGACAGACTAAACCAATAAAAATCTGAAAGCTGGAGGGGTATCTGTTCTCTACCCCAACACATATGAAGTCTCGTTTTACAAAAACACTACCCCAAATTCAATAATGCAGAGCTGCTTAGCTCCTACATATAATTAAATTAACACAAGTTCCTTTGTGTAGTTGTTTTATACATCTCTCCTGGAAACGATATATCCACCCTTGAAGACATCCTTTACTGGATCTCTCACAATATTACCAATTAAACAATCATCATCTCAGATGTCAGTATCATCTGGAGTACTTTTGGTGGGATAGTTTGGCTGGCTTTAAGATGTTTTAATGACACATGTTTAATGGATTGTAATGAAATTTGTCTTGTTGCTTTAAATATGTAACATGTAGGTCATGTGACCTTTTTAGAGGTTTATTTAAACTGATTTTTTTTTAATTAATTTTATCTGAGGAAGTCCAATGATTCAGTTGGGTGAAAAGTGCTTAATAATAAAAGAGTGTGTTCCAGAGATTTAGAAGTTTGGTGGAGTTCTTCATTCTACTTTTACTTCTAGCGATCATCCTCCTAGCATCTTCATTACTTCAAACAGCTTGTTACTTCTATTCAGTACAACAGATCCCAGATCACTAGCCTCATTCTTGACTGGATTCTGGTCTGTGATCCTTGCAACTACACTACATCAGGAAACCTTCCTGAATCCCTTAGTAATCACTGTCTTACATATGCTGTCAGACCATGCCAAAAAACACACATAGCACATGTACAAAAATACTTGCAACCTCTCAAAGTTTTACCCTAAATAATTTTTAGGAACTTGTAAATCAATCATGTTTAGCTGCTGTTAACCCATTTATCTGGACTATTCTAAAAGCGTTGCCACTAGATGAGGTAGCAGAAAGGTTCAATTCAACTTTTTAAACATCCTAAATAACCTTGCTTGTACATCTTTGTAGAAAGAGAGTCAAATCTATCTTTGCCCCTTGGCTTACTAATCAGAATTCTTATGCAAAATGCAACAAGGCATGGAAAGTGTGGCAGAAACTTAAAGTTCCACACAACCTACAATCATAACCTTATCAAAAAGCATGTCAACCTTGACAAGAAGCAATACTATTCTGATTTATAAAACAACCATAGACATAACCCAAAACAAATCTGGTCATCCAGTAATCAAATTTTACAGTCTGGAACTTAGTGTCCTTGACCTTTGTCCCAGTAACTCCCCCTTAGAAACAGTCACCAAGTTTAACTCCTACTTCATTGACAGCATAGCTGCCCTCGCCAGTGAACTCATTCTTGACTCACGTCTATCCTCATGCAGTAATATCCCACTGTCACACTAAAACCAGTTGCTATCTCCTTCATAAAAAGTTATTATCCAAACATAAACCCTGCTGACCATCTGCAGACTACCTCAAAACTGCTGCTAACACCATTGCCTATCCAGTCTCTATCCTTATAAACAGGTCGGTACAGGAATCCTATTTTCATATCATCTACAAAAAATGCCATCTCATCCCCCTCCACAAAGGTAGCACTTCTACCCAGACATCTAATTTCAGTCCCATTGCTGTCTTATCCATGCTGTCAAACATTTTGGAAAACTGTGTCTGTAAACAGCTACTCTAGCATCTCTTAAAAGAGCAGCTACTAACCAGTACTCAATATGGCTTTAGACCTGCCCATAGCATAATAACAACTGCCCACCTAGCTTTTACAGGTAGCATAAATAAAGCCAGGTATAGATGTAAACTCATATTTCCTTATTCCTAGACTCATCAAAAGCCTCAACCCTGTCTCTTAGAAAAAAAATGCTACCAGTCAGTCAAATACAATTCTATCCTTTTCCACAATTTACCCATCGATACAGGTATACCACAAGGCTCTATCCTCGGTTCTCTTCTATTTAATCTCTCTATAAAAAATCTTCTTAATTCTATACAACAAGCATCCCTTGTACAGTATGCAGATGATTTCACCCTTCTCTTATTCTCAGACAATCTAGAAAACTTAGAGAAGATTACAGAACATGCCTTTAAATCTACCGAACACTGTTTTTGTAACTATAACTCCTTCTTAATCCAAAGAAAACAAAACACATTTTTTTCTCCAAATTCACTTACCCATTAGAAACATAACTTTAAAATCACATTCCTGAACAATAAACCCATTGAAGGAGTGCCACATACAAACCTGGTGGGTGTTATAATAGATGCTCACTTCATGTATGACTTTCATATACAGGACAATATAAATAAAATCAGAACAAAATGGGAAAGCTATATAGAGCCAAGCAATTTCTTACTGCATCCACCAGAGTCATTCTTGCTACTAACTACTTACTCCCTTCTCTTGTATATGGTTCTTCCATTTTGACTAGCCTTCAGGTAATTCTAAAATCTAAACTAGAATAGTGCTACAACAATCGATCAAATGGTGTCAACCAAACAGATGTCAGTGCAGGTGCACAGTTGATCTAGTGCCCTTCTTCCATATGTGTGATTTTGCATATATAAACAAAATGGGAGAACTAGATCTACAGGATGACTGCATAGGAATTACCAAAATGGGCCATTGTCACATCATCTTATGTAAGATCCATGTTAAAGATCACTTTGCATTCTTATTAAAAATGTGAAAAAAAAGGATTCAAGCTTTAATTGCTTGTTTAAACCGCAGTTTAAGTTAAAACAAGAGATGATTGTTTTTGTCCTTGTCAGAACTTCAGCAGATCTAAGTTATACATTGTAGTAACAAGTAAGATATACTTTCTAGTTTCCATATAAATAGACATGTAAATTTACAATAAAGGCTTTACTCCAAGAGCACTTAAACAGATCACATTTCAATGACAGTGACTGGAACAGTAGTACATTCAGTGTGTATCTTTATTGTGATTGGTGTTGTTAACTCCTTATCTGAGTAAGCACAAAGTCACTATATATCTGGCTGTTGTTGGGTGTGTTAGGTATAATGTCAAATAAGCATGCTGTCATCAGGTCCTGCATTTTTATTACACTAATGTAGTATGTAATGAAATAGATGTTAGCGAGACTCTAGTCTGTGTAAAATGTTGTGGTGGAGAGGGTTGGAGACCTCCTTTTGGTTAATAAAGTGAGGGGCTTCTCAGATCTTGTGAAATGGAAAACTAGTATCTCAACCTTCCTTCCTACCCCAACCGGGGTTCCCCAGGGTTCAATACTTGGTCCAATGCTTTTCAATATATTCATTAATGATTTCCATGCAGCCATTCCCAACACTAAAATAGTACAGTATGCAGATGACTCTACTATAATCTGCTCTGCTCCTAATCTTCCTGCTCTCCAAGCAATTACCCAATCTGCCTTTACAGCCACTGAGAACTGGATGTTTCAAAGCCACCTCTCCCTTAATGCTAATAAATCCAAAATCCTACTTTTCTCTCCCTCTAAAAACCTGCACCTTAACAAACAATCTTTCAGTATTACCAGTAATGCCAACTCCCTAATTGAAGTTGTCCCCTTCGCTAAACTACTCTGTGTTACTATCGACGAACACCAAAAATTCGATATTCGTGTCCAATTAAATATAAAAAAAAACATCAAAAACTTGGGTTACTATACAGAAACTCTCAATTCTTTTCTCCCCTACCAGGCAAACCCTTGCCACTACCTACTTACTACCATCACTTTTATATGGTGCCCCTCTTCTAACCAACCTTGCATCCTCCATCTCCTCAAAACTAGAAACCTGCTACAACAAAATCTCCAAATTCGCTGCTAAATCTAAACACTCCTCCCACCATTGCTCTTCTCTACACATGCTAAAATGGCTAGAGCTTCCCAACTACCTCAATTACCTCCAACTTACTACAGCCTACAAAATAATCTTTAAACCTACCGCATGCCCTGCTTTAACATACATCCTTTCTTCTTATACTCCCAACAGACCCCTAAGATCTGCACAACAAAATCAACTTGCTATTCACAAACCAAAACGTCCTGCTGGCCAGTGTCTGCTATCCTATTCCCTAGCAAAAAAATGGAACTCTCTTCCCCCCTCACTAAGAATCGCCAATAACCTTGAACTCTTTAAATCCCAGCTCCATTCTCATCTCTCCCATAATTGGAAATGTAATTGCTCTCTGCCCCCTAATCCTATTAAACTCATTTTCAACCTGTTCTTCATTAAATACTTCTTCACCTTGCTATATCCCCAAACAGCTTCCCCTTGATACTTCTTACATAACTTATACACCTTTAATGTATATAGTGTCAATCCTACACATACCCTTCTTTCTGTACTTCTCTCCCCCTATATACTTATTCCATCTAAACCTATAATCCTAAAACCCCCTAATCCTATTAAACTCATTTCAACCTGTTCTTCATTAAATACTTCTTCAACTTGCTTATCCCCAAACAGCTTCCCCTTGATGCTTCTTACATAACTTATACACCTTTAATGTATATAGTGTCAATCCTACACATACCCTTCTTTCTGTACTTCTCTCCCCCTATGTACTTCTTCCATCTAAACCTATATAACACTGTCTAACTAATGTCTCTAACATTCTACAAATTGTCTAACACTCTTCTACTGTCTTTACCCTCCATCCCCTTGTATTACCCCCTATTGCTTTTCTTCTCACATATGTTCTTCTTTCTAATATACATTTGCCTCTTGTTTCACTACTCAACTGCCTCGCTCTCCTTCCTCCACTCTAGGTATTTATTCCTACTACTCTTCTTACTTCACACTACCCATCTTTGTTACCAAGCATGTTCTGTATAAACTATCCTCAAGTCTCCTATATTCCACTTATTACACTACTTCTTTTTGCTACATCTCACTTTATTCATCTTACAACTTTGCTTAAAACATTATATAATACCAGGATTATTCATAACTGCATTTTATTGTACTTTTTATCATATTTTATTTTATTTTATTGTATCTTTGTATTTTGGAGCTTTTCTGCCCGGGCCTCCACTGAAAACGGGCTCTTTGAGCCCAGTGGACCTCCCCGGTTATCAAACTGGAAATAAATAAAATAAAATCTCATTAAGCTAGCATGTACCAGTGTAGAGTTCATACTCTTGATCAGACATATCATAATATGAACAATACAACTTGACATTAAATTAATCCTCCAGTATCAAATATAAATAAAACAACACTGTAATGGAAGTAAAAGTAGTAACAAAAAATATAACTTCATATAAAAATAAAATTAAACATCTAGTACTAAAGATGAAATAATTTAAATTAAACTCTGGCATAGACATGAAATGATATAGCTATAACAAGAGAAAAAAAAGAAAACTGCTTGTATTATTGTGTTTTAGTAAAAGTTGCTATGTTCTGGTTTCAACTTAAGAATGCTCTTCATGGAGCATGCTTTATTGAGTCCAGGCTTCTAATAACCATTAAGTCAAATCTGCCACTCAAGTTCTTTTCTGTCTAGCTTTGTATATAGATGACCTTGTAATGGGCCCATACCTCTCAAACTCTTAGAACAAGAAGTCTAGACAAAACCATAAATAATGGGATGGGGGCAAAGGCCCAAAAGTAGGGACAAGTTTTAAATATTGCTCTTGCAAACTTAGAAAACTGATAGCATAGCAGGTTTTGCATTGGCATGAATTGTCTGAATAGTATGAAGTCTAAAACTCAAATGTCTGTCATAATCTTCTGATTTTAATCTTTGATGACTTGCCAATGAATTGCCAGAAAACTTTGATTTTATGATAAATGGACCAAAAATATGAGGAAAAACTTGGACATTCTGTGACAATCTGTACAGCTGAGAGGTATGAATGGGCTTTATTTGAGTCTCTCAGTGATATGAAAAAAACTTTTCAGTAGTTCCTGCAGACTTGAGTATGTCTGGATAGTGGGTTGTTAAAGTCCTTAAATGTAGAAACAAAAAAGCGGTGAAAAGATTGAGTAAAATAAAACCAAGTAATCCAAGTCACTCAACCTGGCACACTGGAACCAATAAGGCACAGCCCAGCAACACCACAGTCTGGTAAAATACAGTTGCAAACAACCACACAATTTAATAGTTCAAGGATTTATTCACAGATTGAGCGCTTTCATTCCTCACAGGGAACTTCATCAGAATACATAGTGAAAAAGTCCAAAGACTTAAATACCCCACATAATTAAGTACATCATTAAAATAAGAACAATCTATCGGTTCCCTAATTAGTTGAATTACATGCACCTATTAATGTGAAATAGAAAATATGCATTTTGAATAATACAATTAAAATTACAAAACAATGAATATAACTTGATCTTGACCACAAAATATAGTTGGTAAAACATAACACTAACATATTCTCCTTCTAGAATTTCAGAGCGCTTATTTTTAATGCTCGTAGCAGGGAATAATGATCATTGAGACCGGGGAGTGAACAGACATTCAACCTCAGCTGCCATTGAACACATTCCAGAGTGTGTTTATAAAGGGCATTGGTCCCCTTTTCTTTACTAATTTCATAAATATACATAAATAGTACATGTTTGACCTTTTTAGAAAAGGTTTTACCTTTGTACCTAATAAAAGGAGTTTGGTCGCCAAGATGATTTTAGATGTGAAATTTGTCAGGAAATTGAACCTAGATGTTCTGTTAGGCAATGGATCTGTTTCCCATGGTACTATATTAAAAAAAGAAGAGCACATTAATCCGCCAACCCACCCTGTGTTGACAACTTTGAGGCTTTGGTCAAAAAGGACTTGTGTAAAGTGTTTAGTTGTAGAGGAAAACAATTTATTAAACACAACTTAAACCAGGCAGAAAAAGGATTATGTGAGTTAAATAGTGACCAGCATGGAAGAGTCATGAAACTGACAAGAGGGGAGGGGTGGTTATAATGGAACAATGGACTTATCTTAGCAAGATGTTTGATATGTTACAAAATGATACAAAGTATGTGCAAGTGTCTAAAAATGAAATTAACCTGGCATATTTAAATTTGGATATGCGGATAGAAGATAATTTATTACCGGGGTGGGGGTATAGATAGACAATTATTTTAATTTTTGTTAGTGTCCCCAAACCAGTAATACCAGGTATTTTTGGTTTTCCAAAAGTTCATAAAGATGTGGATAACCCCCCTCTTATACCCATTGTGTCCTCAGCGGGTTCCAAGACCCAACCACTCGCTATATTCATTGATATTAAACTTAAGCCTTTTTATGGGTTGTACCATCATATCCTGATTGATTCTTGGGATTTTCTAGGTAATATGTCAGGGGTTGAATTTAATGGGGATTTTAAGTTTATTACCATTGACATCAAGGATCTTTTCAGTGTTATTCCACATAATGTAGGTTTATCTTTGCTTGAAGATATTCTCATTGAATATCATTTTCTGTCCCCTATGGACTTTAGGTTGATCTTAGAGAACATGGAATTTGTTCTCATAAACAGTTATATATTTCCAGGGCAAGTATTTCAAAGAAGTTGATGGGGTGGCAATGGGGATATCTTGTGCCCCTGTGTTTGCAAATATAGTTTTATTATACTGGGAACAACTTTATGTATTTTCCTCCCCATTCAAGGAGAATCTTCAAGCCTATTACAGGTTTTTGCACAACATCTTTATTGTGTGGAAGGGTTCTATTAATGAAACAGAGAATTTTGTTAATTACATCAATAGTACCACTGACTTTCTGATCTTTAGCCACAATATTGGGTTATCTGAATCCCACTTTTTGGATGTGAACATTAGAAAAGATACTGTTAACAGATATGTATCCAACCTGTATAGAAAAGAGTGTTTGTCTAACTCATATTTACATTATAAGAGCGACCCCCCCACCTTTTCAAAAAAGAAACATAGTAAAGGGGCAAATGGTCAGGGCTGCCCAGGATTTGGTCAATGAGTTAGAATTTATCAAGGAGTTATTTGTGGCCACGGGATACCTGATTGATGTAGTGGAGTCTGCCAAATAAGAAATTTTGAATGCTTGGGGTACAAGATACATTCTTCTGATGTATTACAGGGGCGGTTTAAATATGGAACATCTGGGCTGTTTGGAACAAGAGGGGGACACCCTACATCAGGGGATGGGCATAAACACAAACCTGAAAAGTGGCACATTTTTTGTGACTGAATACCATTTTGACACTAGGGAGGTTCTTAATGTGGTAAGGAAGTATTGAGAGCTCTTTTCTAATATGCCCAACAGTTTAGATGTTTTTCCAAACCTCTTAAGTTCAGCTTTAAAAGGGGTGCCAATTTGAAAAACTATTTTAAAAGGGTTGTGGTCAAAGGATTTAGTACCAAAAAAGGTACTTTCAAGTGTGGTATGTGTAATCAGTGCCCCTATATTTCCAACTTGGTTGAGTTTTTGATCCGGTGGACAAGTGAAAGATTAGTTGCAACTGGTTATTTTACATGCAACACCAAAGGGCTGGTTTACTCTTTTGTACAGTGTTTTTTTCTTACTGTAGTGGAAAAGCAGAGAGAAAAAAACTAAGGATTTACGAACACATTTATTAAATTAATAAAGAAAAGGAGATCAATGCCCTTTATAAACACACTTTGGAATGTGTTCAAGCTAGCTTTAAGTTTTGGGTATTGGAACAGGCTACATTCCCTGAGAAGGGTGGGGATTGGGAAACCAGCCTGGAATTTAAGGAGTTAATATGGCAGCTGAGGTTGAACACCTGTTTACCTCCTGGTCTCAGTGATCATTATTCCCTGTTACCAGCATTAAAAATGAGAGCTCTGAAACTCTAGAAGGAGAATATGTTAGTGTTATGTTTTACCAATTATATTTTGTGGTCAAGCTTGAGTTATATTCATTATTTTATAATTTTAATTGTATTATTCAAAATGCATATTTTCTATTTCACATTAATAGGTGCATGTAATTCGACTAATTAGGGAACCAATAAATTGTTCTTATTTTAATGATTTACTTGATTATGTAGGGTATTTAAGTCTTTGGACTTTTTCACTATGTATTCTGATGAAGTTCCCTGTGAGGAATGAAAGCGCTCAATCTGTCAATAAATCCTTGAGCTACAAAGTTTTGTGGTTGTTTGCAACTGTATTTTACCAGACTGTGGTGTTGCTGGGCTGTGCCTTATTAGTTCCAATGTGCCAGATTGAGTGACTTGGATTTCGAAGTCCTTAAACGTCTGAGAGGTGTTTGGTCACTCTTATCTTGAGAAGATTAATTGTTTTTCCTATATAGAATGCTTTGCATTTTGTACAGGCTGCCCGATATACCACAAGGTTGCTATTGCTGTTGTGTGTGTCAGGTCAGACACATATATATATATATATATATATATATATATATATATATATATATATATATATATATATATATATATATGTCTGTGTGTGTAGTCACAAAATTTCCATTTGCTCTCATATTTGCATTAAAATTATTCCTGAAATAATTTACACAATCAGTTGAAGACTTGAAATGTTGTGAACATAACTGATGATCTATTATTGTGGGCTCTGATAAAAGAAAAGACTTATAGAGCTGTTGAACAGATGGAAACAGCACAACTATAAATTAAATAAGAACAATTACAAATTATAATCAAAAGGTTTTAAATATATTCTGCCACAGTCTAACATAACAGGGACTTAAAACTAGAACATTTGTTGGAGACAGAGCAGTAGTGCAGATGTCAAAGATAGAAAACAGTCTGATGTTAGTAAGATTTTTAGCAATGACGCATATACATAAACTGTCTTAGATGTGTATGCCTCTCAGAAAGCTGTAGAAGCAAGATATAGCCTGGAAATGAAGCTATGAACAGGCAAAGTTTTTTTAATGTTTAAAAACTATTAAGAGAAGCACCAATACTTAAATATTATTATTATGTAAATAAGTGATTGTGCTGTGAGTGGATGCAAGTCAGAATAGTAAGGGAGGTATGATCTTACATGAAAACTGACCAGCTGCTTAAAATATGTGCATTTATGGATGTGTAACAGGTACATTTTCAAAAAGATAACAAATTACATAAAAAGATGAGATTCAAATAGAATTTTCATTGAAACAGATGGTGGATAAAGTGATCTATAACTGAAGGTTAAATAATAATGAAGTATTCTTTATGTTCAAGAAGAGGGTACAGGTGTTTTTTTTTTTTTTGTTCTGCAAGGCATTTAATAATAATAATAATAATAATAATAATAATCATAATCATAATCATAATCATAATCATAATAATATTCCGTGCAGCTTAGACCTAAAAGGTGCTCTGGTACTAATAATTTAGGGACATCAAATGATTATAGGAGCCTGTTTGTAAAAGTAATTTAATGAAATGTTGGTTTAGGGAATATGTGGTAAATTCATGGAACAGACTTCCCATGTAGTAAAACCAGAACAATTTTGACCAATTCAAGACATTGTTGGATGGCTATATGGATGACAGAAAACATGAAATAAGTTAAGCTTTGCAGCAGGCAATACAGTGGAATAGTAGCTTGTCTGGAATATGATGTATGCAGCCTTGATGAGGCAGTTATTGTGTTTGTGTCTGTCTGTGGAGTTAAATACAATTATAATTACTATATTGCTGAATGTTATTACCTATAGCCCATAGACAGATTATATGGTTACTATAATAATCTTGAATAACATGACATGAAGACACCATGCTCATTATAGCAAGCTTTGACATTCTATTTTGATAGGTTAAAGCGCAAGATTCATGATGAGACTGAATTCTTGGAACTCATTTAATGCTGAACATTAGGAGGTTAATTAGCACATTTGCTTCCTTTGATGACCTAAGCCAGGAAGCCACTTGCTTCCTGAGAGCTTTACTCCAAAATCCATTACTGAAGACACTTTGTTAGATTTATAATATATGATAAATGATGTGTTACACAAAATATGATGGCTTTTTGGTAGAAAATGGGCTATATACAGGTATTAGTATTTATGTTTGAAGATACTGATTTTATATTGCAGATTGATGAAAGAAAAAATCTATTTTATTTGTCAAAAAGTGCTAGTGTTATAGTCAACCAATGGATTATATCTTTGTAAATGTGCAAGACAGAGACAAAATATCAGTGACAGAATTGCTAAATTGTTCAAGAACTTTCCAATGATGTATGACAAGAGGGGATAACATACTGCTGTCTTCTGATATTGCTGGATCCATGCAAATTGTGTATATAATAATTTCACAATACATTTTTCGATTTTATATAGGAATTTCCTACTAATTACCACGGTGTTTAAGGACGCAATTTACTTACCTGATTAGCTGCTGCTCCTACATTGTTATGTATTTTGCCTGACTAGATCTACTTCTTTATTATCTGCTGTGAATGTGACTGAATTATTGGACCAGCTACTTGTTCTGTTGTATTGTTTGTTATGTCTGCTGATTCATGATAATTTTACACCCTATTTTTGAATATTGCTGTACAAATGATGCTATCTGCATTTATTTGTCTATAGTAACTCTATTATTTTAATATAATATATATACTGTATTTTTGTATATTTTAATATAATCTATACTGTCTCTTTGTACATACATACAAATATTTCAAGCACGGCCATTAATGCCCTTTTAGCTTGCCAATATATGAAAACACTTGTTCCCATAATAAGCGTCCAGGCTGTTCTTAAAAATATCTAAACTGGTACTTACTTTAATGTAATTTGGTAGTCTGTTCCATGCATCAGCTACTCTGTCAGAGAACCAATTTGTACACTTCTCCTTCCTATAGAAGCTTCTATATAGGTTGTCTGATGATTCTCTAGTACTTTTTAATAACCTCAAACATTCCCAGAGGTAGTTGTCTCTAAATGCCCTATATAATTGAATAAGATCTCCTCTTAGACATCTCTAAGAGACACTGTACAAGTGTCTTTCATAATAACTTAAATTTTCACATCCATGGATGACCTTGGTATATTTCCACCGTACTCTTTCCAGTTTACTCATGTTTGTTTTCTTATAGGGTTTCCATATTGTTATTCCATACTCAAGTTTAGGTCTAATGTAACTAACAAACAATGAATTCATAATTTTGGATTTCCGAGACTTTATTAATAATTTTTATACAACCTATAGTTTTATAACTATCATTAACCAATTGGTTGATATGATTAGAAAGACTCATAGCTGACTCTACCCATATACCCAGGTCCTTAAATAAGACTACGTTTCAGTCACTGTGTGCTGTATTAAATATTCACCTTTCAGTTTATGTCTCCCAAATCTCATATGCTTAGTTTTTGATGTATTTATCAGCATTTTATTCTCCTGTACCCAAATGGTTAATTTAGTCAAGTTATTTTGCAGTCATGCCTTATCTGTAACACACGTAATCAGTGTACCCAATTTCAGGTTGTCTGCATATAGACTGTAGAATACCTCAGATGAAAATGTTAGGCCTAATAGATACAATCTAAACAAGTAAGGGCCTAGGACAGAGCCCTGTGGGGCACCCTGACTGTAACCAAGGATTTCACCTGTCCGATTGATGTATGATATTTGCCATATCCTATTTGTAAGCCATGCAGCTATCCATCTTATCAAGAGTACATCAATACGTAGTTGTACTAATTTATTGATCATTGTTTTGTGTATGACCCTGGAAAATGCTGAAGCTAAATCTGTATAAATTGCATCACAACACAATTTTTCATCCATAGCTGTTATTATATTATTATAGAACATCATCTTACAGATGGTAATAGATCTGTTTTCAACATATGCATGCTGATGTATGGTTTCAAGTCCCAACCTATCCAATTATGACAATAACTTATCCGATATTACCTTTTCCATTATTTTTCCATAACATGAAAGTAGACTTAAGGGTCGTACTCCCCTTTCCCTTGAAGACAGGTTTAATAAGCGCATGTCTCCAATCTTGAGGAATCTCCCCATATTTATATGTTTTTGCAGATCGCTTTGTCAGTGCACAGCACATCTTTTTTTCCCAGCTCGGCTCCTCCTCCAGTTTCAGTAGCAAATGATGAGGCTTGAGCTCCGAGATTGCGACCAAGAAGACAGACTATACAGCAGCTCATGGAGCCCCTCAAGGGAACTATCCGGACTGGTGGTGGAGGCTACAGTGTACCCCCAGGGTTCTGTTCAGCAAAGTTTTGCTATGTCATTGATAAAAGCTCACACGGTCTAATTGCAAATCCCTCACTTTCAGGAAAACTCCTAAGCAGCTCTGCAGAGTTAGCTCCTGCTGTCCCGGACCAAGGAATTCATTGTTTCCCAGAAGAAAATACTGTAAAATCTCTCAGCACAAGTGCATGTAAGCTCCAGTGGTCTTTGTAATTATTACAGCATATAGCCTAGGTCACCTCTGTTCTAGCACTCCCCGTTAGCTTGCACACTCACAGGGACACCCTTTTCCCCTTATCTGCCTATAGCACCAGTTTTTCAGTACTAGGTGGCAGCAGAGCTCCATAGCTCCTCTCCCAACAGTCAGTCATCCCAACCAGTACAAACCCTACTGCTCTAAAACTTCTGTCCGATCCAAAGGGGACCAGACAGCGCCTGTCCCTATACTAACAGTCCGTTGGTCGAGCCACTAGCCAGTTACTTTTAAACTGCTGCTCAAAGAGTTTAATGGGCTGCATGTTGTAAATTCCAGCTAAAAGTAACACTCTCTCAAACATCTGATATAACTGCTACCTAATTTGTTACAAGAAATTCACTGATAGTTTTTTGCTCACTTCTGCTGGGTAAGAGCATATCCACTTCCACCCTCATGCCCTCCCTAAAACCTGTCCCCATTCACATTGCTACACACCTCACTATCCCCACTCTAGCATATCCTCCCCCACCCCCCTGTGCTTCTACATAGGCTTGCCACTCACCACAGCACCAGTTTTAACATACCTATCCGACATGGACAGGTCAGCTGCAAGTTCCTCTGGCCCCACGCATAATGTGCATGATGGTAAACCACTAGTTTTACTGCTATATGTACTATTTTTACTTATTTTCACTGTGCTTTGTGTTAAGAACTGCATTGTTCCTGTATAGTCTATTTCCTGTTAACTGCGATTACACTGTATGTCTTACATTGAAATTGTGTATGCCGGCAGGGCATTGTTATTGCTTACTACTGTTGTCTGGTAGCTATTTATTAACTAGCTACTGCTAATACTGTATAGTATTTCCAAAAGTATTATGTCCAGATTGTTTTGATGCTGTCCGTAACTGTGCGCTGATAGAGTGCAGATATAACTCACCTATTTCTTAAATATAAGCCCTCAGCTGTTTCAGTTTTAGGGCTTATTCCCCCTAGAAGATTACCTTAATTAAGTTGCTGTTCATAACTGGGCATTTTGCTGCCAAAAGCACACACGCTGAAAAAGTGTTGTAACTGCAGTTTAACCTACTGACAGCCCACCGTAGAACCCATTGTAGCTATCAGCTACAACTATCCTGGTGTTGCTATACAAAAGCTTCACTTTTAACCTGTTGAATTCCCCTATCAGCACTGCATTACAGATATTGTGTAGCGACCTGTGAGTGATATAACCTGAGCTTCAGTTCGCTGGTCTGAGCTACTGAATTCTTGGCTGCATCTCTGTTTGTTTTTGGTGTAACTGCCAAAAGAAACCAAACTAAACTGACAAACTCTACTAAAATTTTACTTACCTGCAATATCACTAAATAGTAGCTGGTATAGGTTGATATCACTGTGTTGCGTACTTGGTGTTTGTTTTCCTACATATTCTGGATGTTATAAGTTCTAAACTGTACATTGTATTCTGCAATCATTCTAGGTGCATTGCTTAGTTAAAACGGTTTTTATTTAATGTTCTGATGCTACCAGATGTATAACACTGAACAGGTTACTCCCATGCATAGTGTATTGCCCTGCAATTCAACCTACTAACCTACACTGCTGTAATCTCACTGCTGACCTACACCACTGATAGTACATGCATTAATAGGCTACCCTACCTATCACACTTGCACACACTCTGTCATCCACTACCTCCTCTATTCCCCCCTATTTAGCCTTGTTCCACTCACTACATTCACACCCCCCCACACACACACACACACACACACACACACACACACACACACACACACACACATGCACCTCTCTCCCTTCCGCTCTCTTCCTTTTTTTTCTCTTCCTATAACTATTGCACCCTACCCCACAATTAGATAGTAACCACCTTTTCTCTGCTTCTATCCCAGCTCACATAGTCTAATTGCAAGCCCCTCACTTTCAGGAAAACTCCTAAGCAGCTCTGCAGAGTTCCCTCCAGCTGCCCTGGACTAAGGAATTCATTGTTTCCCAGAAAAAATACTGTAAAATCTCTCAGCACAAGTGCATGTAAGCTCCAGTGGTCTTTGTAATTACTACAGCATATAACCTAGATCAGCTGTGTTCTAGCACTCCCCCATTAGCTTGTACACTCACAAGGACACCCTTTTCCCCTTATCTACCTGTACCACTAGTTTTTCAGCAGTAGGTGGCAGCAGAACCCCATAACTCCCCTCCCAGCAGTCAGCTGTCCAAACCAGTACAACCCCCCCCCTGCTTTACAGCTTCTGTCTGATCCAAAAAGGACCAGACAGTGCCTCTCCCTATACTAACAGTCCGATGCTTGAGCTACTAGCCAGTTACTTTTAAACTGCTGCTCAAAGAGTGTAATGGACTGCATGTTGTAAATTCCAGCCAAAAGTAACACACACTCAAACATCTGATAAAACTGCTACCTAATTTGTTACAAGAAATTCACTGATAGCTTTTCACTTACCTTTGCTGGGGTTCAACCTACTCTTTTCGCCCTGTGGGCTCACTCCAATCCCATATCCTTCCCCCAATTCCCACCCACCCCAATACCTGTACATTTATTTATCCTCAACTCCTCCCACATCCCCTATTGTCTAATTAACACTACACCCCACCCACCACACACTCTTCCAATCTTAATATCCCCACTCATCCCAAAACAATGCTCCCTACCTCATCATATCTACTAAACATAACAACCCTGCTAACCTCTCTCACTTGTCTTACTTAACTCCCTAACCCCTGCCATACCTCACCTTCACATTCCACTATCACTTCCCAACTTACTTCCATACATCCCTTCACTGACATAACTCATGAACTTTACTCTTTAACCCATTCCTGCTATTCAAACACAAAATCCTACCTATCCCACCCTCTCATAACACATAACTCCAACCTCATACCAGCAATCCCAGCCCTTTCCACCGCTCAAAATCTCCACCCACATTAAACTACCTTACACTCATCCTCCACCAAATCTCCCTCTCACTCTCTGGTGATATCCTTCCCAACCCCGGGCCCACTACCACCACACAACCCACTAACTCCCCTCCCACACACCCCCAAACCCATTTGTGTCACCACATTCAATGCCCAAAGCCTTCAAAATAAAATCCCTAGCCTCCATGACTAGCTTTTCCACAACCACCCTGACATAACAGCCATCTCAGAGACCTGGCTTAAACCCTTTATAAAAGACACTGAAATTCTTCCACCAGGCTACCAAATGATTTGCAATGACAGACTAAACAAGAAAGGTGGAGGTGTAGCTATTATCTACTCTTCCTCCTATACCATTACCTCATACACCAATCATATCCCAAACCTTGCCAATGCTGAAATAACTATTAGTTTACTAAAAATCAATAACCACAAGTCCATATGCATAGCTGCCCTCTATATAACGGCATTTATATATTGCTTATATGGCAATAATATCCAAATACTAGAAGATATCATCTCCAGGTTTTCCTGTACCATTATAAATGAAACCTATATCCTTGGTAATAT
This sequence comes from Protopterus annectens, assembly GCF_019279795.1. NCBI lineage: Eukaryota > Metazoa > Chordata > Ceratodontiformes > Protopteridae > Protopterus > Protopterus annectens. Next base: position 1,025,412,452 of record NC_056748.1, on the reverse strand, counting down.
GAACATTAATTGGGCCTCTATTAATTCTCAAGCCCCATCTCACACAATCAACCTGTTCAGCTTCACCCAACTAATAAAGTCTCCAAACAGGCCAAACAAAGATTGTACCTCTGGCACCATCATTGACTGGATCTTGACATCCCATCCCAATCTTATCTTAAATGCTGAAATCCTTCCCGACCCTCTCAGCAACCACCTGCCAGCCATTGCTGACTGTCTACCCTCTCCTTTTCAAAAGCAACATCACTACATTCAGACTCACAACCTCTCCTTTATCAACCATCAATCTTTTTCTGAATGTTTGAAACATACTGACTGGACCCACCTAAGAACCCTACCCCTTGACAATGCCATCACCTACTTCAATGAATCCTTAAACCTACTCAACCACCACGGTCCTCTTAGAAACAAACATGTCAAGGCCAATCCCTCTTCCTGGCTATCAAAAGAAACTAAACTAGCAATGCAACAAAGAGTCAAAAAATGTAAGCAATATCAAAGAAACAAACAACCTAACTCCTTACTAGAATTCAAACAACTCCGAAACTCTGTAATGAAAGTAATAACTAGAGATCACAAAGCATACTACTCCAAACTTCAATCCAAACTCTCAACTAACCCCAAATAATTCTGGGACACCATCTCCTCCCTCCTCCACCCCGGAAATAAAGATAACCCCTGTCCTAACCCCAACCTTAGTGACCTTGAAACTGCCATCCAATTCAACTCCTTCTTTGTAGATTGTATAGCTAAACTGTTCTCCTCTTTCCCTCACCCCACCTCCAATCCCAAACCCACCTGCCCTCCAATCCCTCCAATTATGTACCTTCTCTCTCCCCTTCCCCTATACCTAAAACCCATCCCCACAAATGCAATAAAAAACTACTCCAGATTAAACCTTGCTACAACTCACCTGATAATCTACCTTCAGCCTTCCTCAAACTATCTGCTGACAGCATAGCTTTTCCCATTTCTATCTTAATAAACAGATCCATCGAAGAATCCCATATCCCATCAATCTGGTGACATGCTTACATTATCCCACTACATAAGGGAGGCAAAAACACAGACACCACCAATTTCAGGCCTATTGCCATCCTTTCCCCACTTTTTAAAATACTAGAAAAAGATATCCATTCACAACTGTTGCCATATCTGACACACACACAACAATCTCCTCACCCCCACTCAATACGGCTTCCGCCTTGGTCATAGTACCATAATTGCCCTCCTTTTCTTTCTCAAAACTGTTAACCAAGGACGCAATTCTGGAAAACACATATCTACCCTGTTTCTAGATCTATCAAAAGCTTTTGACACCATCTCCCACCCCTTACTCCTATCTCAACTCTCCTCTCTCCAACTCTCTCCTTCTACCATAGCCTGGTTCTTTAGCTACCTCTCTGAATGACAACAAGCCATACAATGGAAATCCTCAACCTCTCCTTTCCTACATACCCCCAAAAGGTTCTGTTCTAGGTCCTCTACTCTTCAATAAATTTATCAACAACTTTCACCTTACCATCCCTGAATCATCACTAATCCAGTATGTAGATGATTCAGCAATCATCTGCCCAGCATACTCCCCCTCCGACTTACTTTTATAATCCCAATCAGCCTTCTCTAAAACAGAAACCTGGATGCCAAACAATCACTTGGCCCTGGATGCTATTAAAGCTAAACATATTATCTTTTCTCTTTCTAGAAACTCCCCTATCATCAAATACTCTTTCTCCATACTCAGCCAGAATAGCATTCCCATTGAAAATTTTCTCAAATACCAAACTGCTCTGCATATCATTGATGAAAATCTAAAATTTGACACCGATATCCAATCCACCATTAAGAAAACACCAAAAACTAGGACTCCTGTACAGACACAACCATTACCTCACCCCCTTCACCAGACAAATCCTAGCCTCCTTGTACCTGCTCCCCTCTCTTATGCACAGTCTTCCTCTGCTATCCAATCTCCAACTCAGCCTACACTCCAAACCTGAGTCAATAAAATAGGCAAATTTTCTACCAATTCAAAGAACTCATGTCACCATTGCCACTTTCTCTGTACTCTGCAATGTCTTGAACTACCTAATTACCTGAACTTCCTTAAACTCACCACCACCCACAAGCTCATCTTCAAACCTTCCAGCTGCCCCTCTCTTGCTACTGCTTTAACCCCTTACATACTTAACTGCTCACTCAGATCAGAAAACCAAAACCTCCTACAAATCCACAAACCCTCATGACCCCCTAGCCAAATTTTGCTATCCTGCTCCATGTCTAAACTGTGAAACTCTCTTCCTCTCTCCCTTCCTTCGCAATATTCCAAACCATACCAAGTTCATATCTCTCTCTCGTTCTCACGTCTATCTTGAAAATGGGCATGCCCATGTCACTCTCCGACATAACTTCCCCCTCTAGCCATTCACATTCCACTCTCATTTCCATCCCCTGCTACACTTATTTCTCATACCATTACTTTGACTACTACTACATGCCACTAAACTGTACTGGACAATCTCATACTGCACCTTGGATAACCTTGTTAGATTTTCTTCTATCAAAATGTAACTAATTCTGTACATGCAACATTTACATCAATGTTCCATTAGCTGTATTTCTTCTCATGTTTGTATTTTACCCCATATGTATTATGCTATATTTTCAGCCTGATGAAAATGTTTTATGCTGTTTTATATATGCCTGTAAGTGTTTTGGAGCTTTTTTACCTGGGTATCCACTGAAAAAGGGGTCTTCTTAGCCCAGTGGACTTTCCTGGTCATCAAACTGAAATAAACTAAATAAATAAATAACTAATATATGACCTAGTGAATAATAGATATAATGGTACAATAAGTTCTTGCTGAAGTATTCTCAGGTCATTGTTATTAATTCTGTCTCTACCCTGTGCTTTGTTTGGATCCAGTTTGTGCAGTTCTTTTTCAATCTAATCTTATTTGACTCTAGCATCTGGGGTTACCTGGATGTTACTAGGACAAGTTATCACCCCCTTTTGTGGAACCAAACTGTTTTGCATACGATTTTTCAAATATATCTATAATGTGTTGTGTCTGAGAATAAATTTTAGAATCTGCACACAGTTTATCAATGTGTGTGTGTCTTTACTCCTTCCACATCTTTCTTATGTATCTATAAAAAGGTTTCCTATTATGGTCAATATCTTTATATACATTTTCTTCAAAATTTTCTTGATCTTGTCTCATGCTTTGTTTAACCTGTTTGTCCAGCTTGTTTATTTCAGTTTTCAAAGCTGTAGTTCGACCTCTCTTCCATTTCTTATATTTTTGTGTCTCACCTTAATCTAAGATATCTTGTTCTTATGGAAATATATTCCCTGATGTTGTTTGCCTAGATCCTGATGTTAAACATTTTTTTTTAATTTTTTGCACTCAATTTCTCTTCCAAAATTTTCTACATTCCATCTGCAGTTTTTCCATTGAACACCTCACTCCATTTAGTTTTACATAGGGACTGTTTTGCTTCCATATAATCTGTGATTAACCTTCTGTGCATTGGTTTAGATTTCAGTTTGGCAGAATTGTATAGCAACAAATTAACTCTTATAACCCCATTATCACTACACATCAATGAAGGTAAAATTCGACTTGAAGTAACAGTAATTTCTTTAGGAACACGAACAATGTCTAGTATGTTTTGTCCCTGTTTTTTTTTTTTTTTTTTTTTTTTAGAATCTGAAGCAATTGCTATTCTTGAATACACATTGTGTATAATTTCCTTACTAACATTGTTGAGTCAGTATTATTCCAGTCTATTTCTGGTAAATTTAAGTCCCCAGCTAATATTATTATTCTCTCCTGTGTTTAATGCAAGAAATATATGAATTCCTCTAGGTCATCTGCACTTGACTTTGGTGGTCTATACACTCCAACAATTGTTATATGTCCCATGGTTGTCTTTATTGTCAGAGTATTGTTTTACATAATTTTAAGCCTATCTTTCCTCTACCCCTGCCCTTCTATCTACTGACACTTACTGTATTACCAGTTTTAACTCTCTCATCCTCTCTATTTTTTCTCTACAGGTTACTGGCTCTCCCATAACTTCAGCTATCCCAGGAAACACTCTTCAAAACAAGGTATATCTTGATCGCTCCTGTCTATTATTCTAGCCCTGGTGAAATGGCCCTCCAAGTGCCTATGTATGCTGCTGTTATTCTGCAACTATAGAGCAACATTTTAAGCTTCTACATCTCTTTACTAAACTAGAATAGACTCTTATTGCAAATCCCTTTACTTATATTAGTCGCACATCACTGACACACTCTATCAACCTCCTTATCCCTTTACTGGCTTCCCTTTTTCTTCTACGTTTTCTCCTTTGCTTTTTAAGGATTTGTTTGGACTGCAATAACACTCCATTGACCTTCTATTGTAGCTGGCTGCTTAACCTTTTGCTTACTCATCCTTCTTTTCTTCTTTTTCCCTTTCCTTCAGAGAGACTTTCTCTTGACTTCCTTTATTAGTTTCTCCTCTGAATTTTATTGTTAGGTTGCTATTTGGTCCATTTTTTGATAGAAACCTTCTGAGTTACTTTTATTACTTTCAGTTTGTTATGTATACCATTTCTCTCATTCCACTGACAATATACTACCGATTCTATTTTAAATTAGAGTCCTAGACATACATGCTGTTGCTCTACTTCGCCTGCCATCTCTTACAGTATAGGATGTTTAAAAGGAACTTACAGATTGGTTTTGTCTCTTTTTTCCTTGCTTTTTCAGATACAAATTTGCAATGATCCAACCTGTTCCATTTGCCCTTGCTATCCTTGGACTCTCTCCACTCCCCTGCCCTACCCTCATTCCCACACACCCCTGCATCAATTTATTTTATAGCTAATTATTCCTTTCCCACCCCTCTTTCTTAACCAGATCTTTCTCTTCCACCTAGAACCCTCCCTCCTTCACTCTCTTGACACCCTTCACCAACTTTTACCTGTCCCAACCCCCCTCCCCCTTTACTTAACACACTCACTAGCTTCCTCTTACTTGCTGGTACTTTACATCATTCACTATGTTCCTCCATATTTTCTTATCTTTTCTGCTTCTTTTCCTCTTCCACTTCACCTCATATCATACTCAGCTGCACCTTCATCCCACCTCCCCTACATCCTCCTCCTCTACAACTGTCAGACACTACTCCTATCCCATATCATCCACGATATTTTCCATCACTGAACATACTCTTCCCAAAATCAGGCTCCCTCCCATTTTCTTTCCTCTCCACAAATACAAACTGAAATCTCTTCCACCCTACCCCATTTCATCTCTTATACTTCACCTCTGTAACATCTTCAGACTCTCAGGTGACATTCATCCTAACCCTGGCCCATACAACAACTCTTCTATTCCTGTCAACATAACTCACATGATCCTGCAACATCCAAACCCTAGTCTTAAACAGCTGTCCTTCTACTCAGTCAACATACACAGCATTCTTAACAAAACCACTGAATTTCACTCATGATACGTCAATACTCCCCTAACATAATCTCTAGCTATGAACCTTGGCTTGCAACTCTGAGGCTACAACATCTTGTGCCTCAATAGATCACATAAAAAAGGAGGAGGGGTAGCCATAATGTACTCAGACCATCTAACTGTATCCCCCGCTAATTAACCCACCCCTTTATTTTCACCCAGCTGAACTCATTATGGATAATTGTAAACTTAATAACCATAAAATCCTAACAGTTGCTGCTATCTATATAGCCTCTGGTGATAATATTCCCTTACTAGAACAGATTCTTCACTGGACTACCAACTCTATCCCTAATGAAACTATCATACTAGGTGATGTTAATATCAATTGGCTTGTCCTCACTGCCAATTATTCTACCAACAGCATACACCTTTATGGCTATACTCAGCTTATCTCCTCTCCTACTTTTCTTCACAAACCTACAAACATCAGTTCTATCCTCGACTGTATTCTTGTCTCTCATCCTAACATCTACCACCACCCTGATTGCCTCCCTGACTCAGTTAGTGATCATTGTCCTATCCATGTCCACAGATTCATTCCCACCTCCATTGTCCTCATAAATTTAAGGAATGTGGTGAACTAACCAACTTCAACTCTGAGACTTTCAACAACTACCTATATGCCATTGACTGGTCCTTTCTCTATCACCTCTCTCTTGATGATGCAGTTCTTCAATTCAACTCAATCTTCCTAAACATTCTTTAGCTCCTCCTAGGATGGTTAGAGTCAAGTTACTTTTTTCCCTCTGGCTCACTGAACCAATTCTATTACTCATTCACAACAGTGACAATACATGGACGCTCTGTTTAAAAACTAAATCACACACTTACCAGCAAAAATACAGGGAACTTCATGGCCTGGCCAACAAACACATAAAACATTGATAAAAACTACACAATCTTATAATCCCCAAAAATTCTGGAATACCATCTAGCAAATTCTACACCCTGATAACCCCTTTACATCTAACCCCTGACCAACTATACACCCCAAGAAACTGTCTCCCTCTTAAATACCTACTTTATTGATGCCATCAGTAAACTTTTGCCTACATCAAACCCAAGCAATCCCTTAATCACAGCCATCCCTCTACTTCAAAACTGCCACTTCTCACTAAAACCCATCCCAACAAGCTACATTAAAAATTGTTTTCTTAAACTTAATCCATGTTTCTCCTCTGCTGACAATTTGCCTCCCCTTTTCCTAAAGGCTGCTGCAAACTCCATTGCATACCCAGTCTCTGTTCTTATTACCCATTCAACCTGTGAATCCACTGTCCCTACTGTCAGGAAGAAATTCTACACCTTACCTATCCATAAAGGCTGAAACTCAGTAGAACTTTCTATCGTTCGATTGCGGCAGTCTTTCCGCGCTCCAAAATTATTGACCACCGTGTGCACAAGCAACTTATGTCTTATTTCATTTGACATAACCTTATCAGCCCTACACAGCATGGCTTCTGCCCTCACCATAGCACCACCACTGCTCCTCTTTCCTTTACTAACTTCATCTCTCTAGCCAGTGACAATAATAAACTGGTCTCCTGCCTCTTCTTAGATCTCTCTAAAGCCTTTGACACTGTCTCTCACTTTATTCTTCTCTCTAAACTTTCTCAACTTCATCTCTCCCCCTTCTACTATCTCTTGGTTTTCCAGCTACCTCACTAACAAACAGCAAGCCATCAAATGGCTCTCTGATCTTTCTTCCTTCCTGTCCATAAAAATGGGAGCACCACAAGGCTCAATTCTTGGCCCCATTCTTTTTAACATTTTTACTAATCAACTCCACACCTTCTGTCCTCCTTCATCCCTTGTACAGTACACCGATGACTACAATATCATCACCATTGCTGACAACCCTTCTGACCTGCTCACCTTAACTCATATCTCCTTCAACCTTACTGAAACTTGGCTTACTAACTAGCAACTCATTCTAAACCCACCTCCCTTTCCTACCTAAATGTCTCAGCTATCTTAAATCCTCATTCACCATCTCCTCCCTCAACAACACTATGATCTCATCTGAACCCCATACTAAGCTCCTTGGAGTAATTGTTGATGACCAACTTAAATTTGACCTCTATGTATCTATATAAAGAAAACCCACCAAAAACTTGGCCTACTATATAGGAACAAAACGTTCCTTACCCCTAACTCCTGAATCTCACTTTCCCAGGCTTACCTTCTTCCTAACCTCTTCTACTCTTCTCAAATTCTTACCAACATACAGTGCTCTCTTCTATCCAAACTAGAAACCACTTACAACAAATTTGCCAGATTTGCAGCCAATCTGCCTCCAAAATCTCATCATTGTCTTGGTCTCTGTATTCTCAGTTGATTAGAGTTTCCTAACCAACTCTAATATACTCAGCTACTTATTATCTACTCTATCTTAAACAAACCTACCTCCTGCCCTAGCATCTCCTCTCTTGTCCCTCTCTACAAGCCACCTTGCTCCCTCAGAAGCTCAGAACAATTTCTGTGACAAATTCATAAACCTAAAAAATCTGGAGAACATAACCTCTACAGCTACCTTCCTGCTTTAAAATGGAATAAGCTTCTTGTAGTCCTCAAAAATAGTACTCATTCTTATGACTTCAATACAGCTCTTAAAAATTACGTAAACTGTGCCGGGTGGTGTCACTGCAATTATACTTCTAGATATCCTTCTCTTTCCTACTTCATGTATTAACTACTTCTCTCCTTTCCCCATAATCTATTTATCCCTGTTAACTAATAACTCCACATCCCTCCACTCTCTTTCCTTTCTTACTGAAACTCACTTTACTGCTTTTACTACTGTTCTAGACTTATATTTATATTCTTCTGCATTTCTTCTCTCTCCCTGCCCAGCTTCTCCTTATACAAATCCTATTTCATTTGTTTGAACTGATATGTTTTCTCTAATTTGTTCAGCTCTGTTCATCTGTTTAACCTTTTTATAATAACATTTCTGTGTTTTTATAGTTTTTCTTTCATATCCCTTACCGAAAATCAGTCACATGTTTGTTTTTTTCTTTTTCTAGATTAATCTGTTCTGTATGTATTACTTATCTTATTTTGTTCTGTGAATTCTCATTGTATACTTTGTACTGTGGAGCTTTTCTCCCCAGGCCTCCGCTGAAAAGGGCGATAGCTCAGCCAGACTATCCTTGTCAACAAATGTCAAATAAATATTAATCTACAAATCTATGTGTTAGATGGCAAGTATCAGTGACAACATTATGTACCTTAATGTTCTGTACAAGATGGTACCATTTGTTCATCTGTAACTCCTGCAGCATTTTACAAAATGAATGCAGTTATTATAAAAATAGGTAAGAGTCATAACTGCTTTACCAAAAGAACATTTATATCTCGGAATGTCTTCACATAATCTACCATGTTTTAAAGTAATTATTTGCTAAACCCCACTACTTGAATACACATCCCCAGCAAGACAGTATCACACTTTATTTTTGCACTATTAATGTAAACATGTAAATGTCATATTTATATATTTTTTTAAACACTCCTTAATCAGTCTCACTCTGCATATCCCTTGCCATGACCATTTCACTATCTTGCTTATAAGATCATGTCAGCTTGTGGATGCCATCTTGCTGCCTTAGTTTTATGTATGTACCTTTACCAGGACTTCAGAAATTAGATTTTTAAAACAGTGATGAGTACACTCATTTTGGGAGTGCAGGGAAGTCTTCTTTATAGACAAGTATACTCGAATAAGATATGCAGAAACTATGCTTTCCTAATTACTATACTTCCGTAGGAATCAGTGAGTTAATATAAGTTCTAATTTTCTGAGACTGTTAATGCTGAAAACCACTTTCCATAAAAGAAAATCTTTTTGCAAGGGGCAAGCCTCTTCTGCACCCTCCACATGGGTGAACTCTACACCAACTAACTTATAAATCCAAGGTCACATAACAGTATGGAATGGGCAAATTCACAGATCACTGAAAGTTGTCTTTAGCATAACATCCTCAAGGTATCAGCACTTGCATAAATTACCATGAAGACTTTTCTCTTTCCAAATTGAATAAACCCTCCTCCAGAACAAGCATTCATTTATGCTGCACTTAGTATAAGTCAGTTCTCTGAGCTATAACATGGATTACATAAAAAGACATCACATGGTATAAATTCAAAGCAACTGTGGAGTCACTAACCTTTGTTTATAGCTAACGAAAAAAAGTTAAACTAAGCTATTAAAAAAAAACAAAAAAACTTTTGTAACACATGCAAAGTAGGTTCCCTAAAAGGCAACCCCAAATTATTATGAAAAAAAATTAGTCTTTCAATGCACATCAAATCCATCCACCAGCTCTGTCACTCCATGAGTAAAATGCAGCTCTTAAGCTGGCTACACAATTTGCAAGGACAGGAAATAAAATTCAGTTATCTCAAACCCACTATGCAATTTCACATCATAACTAAATGTTGTTGTTGTTGTGTCTTTCGGCTTATCCCGGTTAGGGGTCGCCACAGCGGAACTCCGGTCTGCTAATGTTTGGTAGTGGATTTTTACGTGCCGAGTTACCAGCCCTGATGCACAACCTTCAACAAAGGCATGCCCATTCATGTATGCCTCCACACAGAAGACGCTCTAGCTGAGAATCGAATGGGACAATGTCTTGCTGTGAGGCGACAACGCTACCGCAGCACTACTACCGTGGGTTCACATCATAACTAAAAAATAGTGAAAATTACACAGACCTCTTCCAATCTTCTCCTATCTCATGGTCTAAAATTATCACACAATTAACAACACTCCTGGTTATCTTGGATTACTTGTGGGTTCTGAGAAGGTGTACATTTTTGCAGTTCCTTGATTGTCTTACATCTTAACCGCATTATTAATACCCCCTAACCACAGACATTTTCTCGGACATACTGAAAGCCTCCACTATTCTTTCTGCTCCAAAAAGTTCAACCCCCAAATTCTTAATTAACTACTGACCCATCTCTGTGATGTCAGCTTGCTCAAACCCCTAGGAAAAGCCTTATTCTTTGTGTTAATCCATCCTTTACGTTAATATAATCTATTAAATCCAAACCAGCACTGCCTTCATAAGGGCCAAGCATTACAACTGCCATTTTATCCTTTATGGAAAGCATATATAGAAATGTGCAACACGATAGCCTCACTGGAACAATTTTCATTTAAATGGTTAAAGAATTCATCTCAGTATCATACATCATTCTACTTCAAACCTAAGTTATTTATTTATTTCATTTTTTTTTACATTTGTTGACTGGTGTAGTCTGGTTGGGTACAAAGGCCCCCTTTCAGTGGAGGTCTGTGGAGAAAAACTGCAGTACATACAGTGCAACGCACTTATGAACTATGGCATAGTGCAACTGGTCTTCAGTAGCTTCCACAGTATTTTTTATAATTGTGGCATTTGACTGCTAAAAAATTCTTCCATCTACCAGCCATTCCTCCAATTGATAGCATTGCCCAAGGCTCAGTTCTTAGCCTTTCATAGTTCTTACTTTTTGTCACTTACACAGCACACTCAACCAGAAACTGCATCTTATCTATTCATAACTCACCACTTTGGTCATATAAATAACATACACATCTAAATACCTCTCCTTAAATATGATATACTTGCCTGATTGGCTACCCTCCCTAGGGCTGACAGTCTATTGGCCAAAAATTAAATCCATATTATTAGACACTTAGATCCTTTCCCAGATTCCTATGCTCTACTACAGTTCCTTAGTCATCTCTTTCCAACAACTCCACCTCCTAGCATCCACATCCAAAACTGGTCCTAACCTCTGAAACTTATTCATATGCAGACTTATTATCAGTAGCCATAAACAATGTCAGCCTCTAAAATTGCAATGTATCCAGTCTTTCTGAACAAGTTTATAATTCAAATTCTGCTGCTACAAAATAATGAATCTTATATTTTGTTTGTAACATGATGTGTCTTAATACTGAAACTTGTATTGCTTTATATGTAACAAGTATTTGGCTTAGACATGATCCTAGTATCTGTTAAAGCAAATACATTAAATTTAATACGTTAATGTAATCAACCTATTTATTAATAATTTAATAATACAGTTATTTTAAATTCTTATCATTCTGATGACTAGAATTGTAGATCTCTAGGTAAAATAGAGTTGATGTAATTGTGGGTGGCATTAAAATGCTAATAAAGAGACAAAAATGTATTACAGAATGCCATGCACTATGCTAACGAGCTGCTTGTTTAGGCTGTCATACTATGGCTATGTTAGACAGCACTGTTAAAGCTTTAGTTTACTAACCTGTGATGCTGACAAGTATGTAACAGTTAGTGTTTGCTGTGCTTACTGCTGATGAGTGTGCATGTATTCAGAGCAAAATGATAAAAATGTGTAACAACTGCAGTGTCACCTTTATAGTACTTTTCAGCTTTTCACTTTGAGAGGTTTAATGTTTCTAAATAATGTTACTAATGTTTTGTTCATTTTGACCTATGATGGAGATTTGGTAATACTGCACAAAAAAGGCTTACCAACTAAACAAGTTTAAAGGTTAAATTTGACAGTGGCTTTAAATTCTAAGTGGTAGACAGCCAACAAGTATTTCCAAAGAGCTTGCAGATGATATTGTCTTTGAAGATTCTCCATAGAAAATAGGAAAGATAATTTCTTTAAAGAACAGCAGTACAATGAAGGGAACTCTGTGTATTTAAACAGAAATACAATTGTAGAAAAACTGATTCTCTGAACACTATTTTCTTGACACTGAGAACTCATCATGAAGATTCACAGTGTTACCAAGCCCTGACTTCAGTGGCACTGGCAAACTTCAGCTTAGAATAAAATAATATGTAGAGGTAAGGCCCTGTGCAGAGAGAGGTGCAGAATTCATATGTCATATTTTATTCTCACCAACTTTGTTATGTTTTTGACAACGGCTGTTTCTGGCCTCCAATCAGCTTTCTTAGAGCCATTCCAAGTATCATTTAGAGGTTAATACTAGCCTAATGATTTCATGGACCAGCTGTAGCCTAGCAACAAAATACCATATCCAATATAATAACAACTTTCATCAGTTTTCAGCATAATATTAATTACTGAAATATAGCTAACAGCAACTTTAGATATGTCATAAATTAAAAAAAAAAACAATCTGCTAAATAAAACTCTGAGCATAAATTTAGCTATACTGATTAGTTTTGAAACTGTAAGAGTGCAGAGGCAATTATTGCATCAAACAATTGACAGAAGCACCACTACTGAAATGCTGCACTTTAAGGATGAAACTGGAAAAAAGAAACATTCAGGCTGTGTTTGCTTGTGATGAAAAACACAACTCAGTTATTTATTAGCGTCAAGGTAAGGGTTCTTGCAAGCAACTATTTTGTCTGACACATGCTACTGCCATAGGTCAGACAGTCTTTTTCTAGAATGCAGCAGCATTCATCATTATGCTAAGTGGAATCAGTTTGTTGTTTGTCTTTTTGGCTTTTCCCGGTTAGGGGTCGCCACAGTGGAACTCTAGTCCGCTAATGATTGGCAGTAGATTTTTATGGTGCCGAGTTGCCAGCCCGACGCCCAACCTTCAGTGAAGGCATGCCCATTCATGCATGTCTTTTGGAGGCCACTTGACCATGGGGATGACAAGCAGACTCCACACAGAAGGTACTCCAGCCGAGAATCGAACAGGAGAACCTCTTGCAGTGAGACAGCAACACTACCGCTGTACCACTGCGGCTTATTTTGTAAAAACAGTATTCTAATAAAATAATAAGATGTAACAAAAGACTAAAAATAAGTTTCACCACAGGTAAAAGGACGATTCCAAGTTGTGCCAGAAACAGTTTTGCTGTAGGAAACTTTATGCATTTGTACTAAAAAATGGTTATAATTCAGTGTGGCTGTTCTAAGCAAAAGTCAATCAGAGCAGTAGATGAAGGGAAGCAGAATAATAAATGCACTTAAAAGGCAGACCATAGACAGGCTTTATTCTCTTATACCTCTGTCAAGCAAATATAATATGACATTTAGGTTTCTGAGGTTTTAGAATTTTATAAAGTCTGATTGAATTCTGAGAATGGTCCTAGTGAGAATATTTTGGTTATGTGCTACCCAACACCAAGGGTGTCCTTTGCCCCAATTCTTTTTAGTATTTCTCTTAGTGATGTATATCTCACTCCCAGACATATCACTAATACAACATGTGCATGTCTCTGTGCTCTCACTCAGTGACACCTCCTAATATAACATGCACATGTCTCTGCTCTCTCACTCGCTGACACCTCACTAATACAACATGCACATGCCTCTGCTGTCTCACTCCCTCTCACCTCATTAGTACAACATGCACATGTCTCTGCCCTCTCACTGCCTGACACCTCACTAATACAATATGCATGTGTCTCTACTCTCTCACTCCCTCTCACCTCACTAATACAACATGAACATGTCTCTGCTCTCTCACTCCCTGACACCTCATTAATACAACATGCACATGTCTCTGCCCTCTCACTCGCTGACACATCACTAATAGAACATGCACATGTCTCTGCTCTCACTCCCTGACATATCACTAATACAACATGCACATGTCTCTGCTCTGTCACTCCCTGACACCACACTAATACAACATGCACATGTCTCTGCCCTCTCACTGTCTGACACCTCAATAATACAACATGCACATGTCTCTGACCTCTCACTCCCTGACACATCACTAATACAACATGCACATGTCTCTGCTCTCACTCCCTGACACATCACTAATACAACATGCACATGTCTCTGCCCTCTCACTGCCTGACACATCACTAATACAACATGCACATGTCTCTGCCCTCTCACTCTGACACATCACTAATACAACATGCACATGTCTCTGCCCTCTCACTCCCTGACACATCACTAATACAACATGCACATGTCTCTGCCCTCTCACTCCCTGACACATCACTAATACAACATGCACATGTCTCTGCCCTCTCACTGCCTGACACCTCAATAATACAAAATGCACATCTCTGCCCTCTCACTGCCTGACACCTCAATAATACAACATGCACATGTCTCTGCCCTCTCACTCCCTGACACATCACTAATACAACATGCACATGTCTCTGCCCTCTCACTCCCTGACACATGACTAATACAACATGCATGTCTCTGCCCTCTCACTCCCTGACACATCACTAATACAACATGCACATGTCTCTGACCTCTCACTCCCTGACACATCACTAATACAACATGCACATGTCTCTGCCCTCTCACCCTGACACATCACTAATACAACATGCACATGTCTCTGCTCTCTCACTCCCTGACACATCACTAATACAACATGCACATGTCTCTGCCCTCTCACTGCCTGACACCTCAATAATACAACATGCACATGTCTCTGCCCTCTCACTGCCTGACACCTCAATAATACAACATGCACATGTCTCTGCCCTCTCACTCCCTGACACATCACTAATACAACATGCACATGTCTCTGCCCTCTCACTCCCTGACACATCACTAATACAACATGCACATGTCTCTGCCCTCTCACTCCCTGACACATCACTAATACAACATGCACATGTCTCTTCTCACTCCCTGACACATGACTAATACAACATGCACATGTCTCTGCCCTCTCACTCCCTGACACCTCACTAATACAACATGCACATGTCTCTGCCCTCTCACTCCCTGACACATCACTAATACAACATACACATGTCTCTGCCCTCTCACTCCTTGACACCTCACTAATACAACATGCACATGTCTCTGCCCTCTCACTCCCTGACACATCACTAATACAACATGCACATGTCTCTGCTCTCACTCCCTGAAACCTCAATAATACAACATGCACATGTCTCTGCCTTCTCACTGCCTGACACCTCAATAATACAACATGCACATGTCTCTGCCCTCTCACTCCCTGACACATCACTAATACAACATGCACATGTCTCTGCCCTCTCACTCCCTGACACATCACTAATACAACATGCACATCTCTGCCCTCTCACTCCCTGACACATCACTAATACAACATGCACATGTCTCTGCCCTCTCACTCCCTGACATGAGTAATACAACATGCACATGTCTCTGCTCTCTCACTCCCTGACACATCACTAATACAACATGCACATGTCTCTGCCCTCTCACTCCCTGACACATCACTAATACAACATGCACATGTCTCTGCCCTCTCACTCCCTGACACATCACTAATACAACATGCACATGTCTCTGCCCTCTCACTCCCTGACACATCACTAATACAACATGCACATGTCTCTGCTCTCTCACTCCTGACACATCACTAATACAACATGCACATGTCTCTGCCCTCTCACTGCCTGACACCTCAATACAACATGCACATGTCTCTGCCCTCTCACTCCCTGACACCTCACTAATACAACATGCATGTCTCTGCCCTCTCACTCCCTGACACCTCACTAATACAACATGCACATGTCTCTGCCTCTCACTGCCTGACACCTCACTAATACAACATGCACATGTCTCTGCCCTCTCACTCCTGACACATCACTAATACAACATGCACATGTCTCTGCTCTCACTCCCTGACACATCACTAATACAACATGCACATCTCTGCCTTTCACTCACTGACATCTCACTAATACAACATGCACATGTCTCTGCCCTCTCACTGCCTGACACATCACTAATACAACATGCACATGTCTCTGCCCTCTCACTGCCTGACACCTCACTAATACAACATGCACATGTCTCTGCCCTCTCACTCCCTGACACATCACTAATACAACATGCACATGTCTCTGCCCTCTCACTCCCTGACACATCACTAATACAACATGCACATGTCTCTGCCCTCACTCCCTGACACATCACTAATACAACATGCACATGTCTCTGCCCTCTCACTCCCTGACACATCACTAATACAACATGCACATGTCTCTGCTCTCTCACTCCCTGACACATCACTAATACAACATGCACATGTCTCTGCCCTCTCACTCCCTGACACATCACTAATACAACATGCACATGTCTCTGCTCTCACTCCGACACATCACTAATACAACATGCACATGTCTCTGCCCTCTCACTCCCTGACACATCACTAATACAACATGCACATGTCTCTGCCCTCTCACTGCCTGACACTTCACTAATACAACATGCACATGTCTCTGCTTCTGACTCCCTGGCACATGACTAATGCAACATGCACATGTCTCTCCCCTCTCACTCCCTGACACATGACTAATACAACATGCACATGTCTCTGCCCTCTCACTCCCTGACACATGACTAATACAACATGCACATGTCTCTGCCCCCTCACTCCGTAACACAAGTAATACAACATGCACAAGTCTCTGCCCTCTCACTCCCTGACAAATAACTAAAACAACTTGCACATCTCACTGCCTGACACCTCAATAATACAACATGCACATGTCTCTGCCCTCTCACTCCTGACACATCACTAATACAACATGCACATGTCTCTGCCCTCTCACTCCCTGACACATCACTAATACAACATGCACATGTCTCTGCCCTCTCACTCCCTGACACATCACTAATACAACATGCATGTCTCTGCTCTCTCACTCCCTGACACATCACTAATACAACATGCACATGTCTCTGCCCTCTCACTCCCTGACACATCACTAATACAACATGCACATGTCTCTGCTCTCTCACTCCTGACACATCACTAATACAACATGCACATGTCTCTGCCCTCTCACTCCCTGACACATCACTAATACAACATGCACATGTCTCTGCCCTCTCACTGCCTGACACCTCAATAATACAACATGCACATGTCTCTGCCCTCTCACTCCCTGACACATGACTAATACAACATGCACATGTCTGCCCTCTCACTCCCTGACACATCACTAATACAACATGCACATGTCTCTGCCCTCTCACTCCCTGACACATCACTAATACAACATGCACATGTCTCTGCCTCTCACTCCCTGACACATCACTAATACAACATGCACATGTCTCTGCCCTCTCACTCCCTGACACCTCACTAATACAACATGCACATGTCTCTGCCCTCTCACTCCTGACACATCACTAATACAACATGCACATGTCTCTGCCCTCTCACTCCCTGACACCTCACTAATACAACATGCACATGTCTCTGCCCTCTCACTCCCTGACACATCACTAATACAACATGCACATCTCTGCCCTCTCACTCCCTGACACCTCACTAATACAACATGCACATGTCTCTGCCCTCTCACTGCCTGACACCTCACTAATACAACATGCACATGTCTCTGCCCTCTCACTCCCTGACACATCACTAATACAACATGCACATGTCTCTGCCCTCTCACTCCCTGACACATCACTAATACAACATGCACATGTCTCTGCCCTCTCACTCCTGACACATCACTAATACAACATGCACATGTCTCTGCTCTCTCACTCCCTGACATCACTAATACAACATGCACATGTCTCTGCCCTCTCACTCCCTGACACATCACTAATACAACATGCACATGTCTCTGCCCTCTCACTCCCTGACACATCACTAATACAACATGCACATGTCTCTGCTCTCTCACTCTGACACATCACTAATACAACATGCATGTCTCTGCTCTCTCACTCCCTGACACATCACTAATACAACATGCACATGTCTCTGCTCTCTCACTCCCTGACACATCACTAATACAACATGCACATGTCTCTGCCCTCTCACTCCCTGACACATCACTAATACAACATGCACATGTCTCTGCCCTCTCACTGCCTGACACATCACTAATACAACATGCACATGTCTCTGCCCTCTCACTCCCTGACACCTCAATAATACAACATGCACATGTCTCTGCCTCTCACTGGCTGACACCTCACTAATACAACATGCACATGTCTCTGCCCTCTCACTCTCTGACACATCACTAATACAACATGCACATGTCTCTGCCCTCTCACTCCCTGACACATCACTAATACAACATGCACATGTCTCTGCTCTCTCACTCCTGACACATCACTAATACAACATGCACATGTCTCTGCTCTCTCACTCCCTGACACATCACTAATACAACATGCACATGTCTCTGCCCTCTCACTGCCTGACACCTCAATAATACAACATGCACATGTCTCTGCCCTCTCACTGCCTGACACATCACTAATACAACATGCACATGTCTCTGCCCTCTCACTCCTGACACATCACTAATACAACATGCACATGTCTCTGCCCTCTCACTCCCTGACACATGACTAATACAACATGCACATGTCTCTGCCCTCTCACTCCCTGACACATCACTAATACAACATGCACATGTCTCTGCTCTCTCACTCCCTGACACATCACTAATACAACATGCACATGTCTCTGCCCTCTCACTCCCTGACACATCACTAATACAACATGCACATGTCTCTGCTCTCACTCCCTGACACATCACTAATACAACATGCACATGTCTCTGCCCTCTCACTCCCTGACACATCACTAATACAACATGCACATGTCTCTGCCCTCTCACTCCTGACACATCACTAATACAACATGCACATCTCTGCCCTCTCACTCCCTGACACCTCACTAATACAACATGCACATGTCTCTGCCCTCTCACTCCCTGACACATGACTAATACAACATGCACATGTCTCTGCCCCCTCACTCCCTGACATGAGTAATACAACATGCACATGTCTCTGCTCTCTCACTCCCTGACACATCACTAATACAACATGCACATGTCTCTGCTCTCACTCCCTGACACATCACTAATACAACATGCACATCTCTGCCCTCTCACTCCCTGACATGACTAATACAACATGCACATGTCTCTGCCCTCTCACTCCCTGACACATCACTAATACAACATGCACATGTCTCTGCCCTCTCACTCCTGACACCTCACTAATACAACATGCACATGTCTCTCACTCCATGACACATCACTAATACAACATGCACATGTCTCTGCCCTCTCACTGCCTGACACCTCAATAATACAACATGCACATGTCTCTGCCCTCTCACTCCTGACACATCACTAATACAACATGCACATGTCTCTGCTCTCTCACTCCCTGACACATCACTAATACAACATGCACATGTCTCTGCCCTCTCACTCCCTGACACATCACTAATACAACATGCACATGTCTCTGCTCTCTCACTCCCTGACACATCACTAATACAACATGCACATGTCTCTGCCCTCTCACTCCCTGACACATCACTAATACAACATGCACATGTCTCTGCCCTCACTCACTGCCTGACATCAATACAACATGCCCATGTCTCTGCTCTCTCACTCCTGACACATGACTAATACAACATGCACAGGTATCTGCTCTCACTCCCTGACACCTCACTAATACAACATGCACATGTCTCTGCCCTCTCACTCCTGACACATGACTAATACAACATGCACATGTCTCTGCCCTCTCACTCCCTGACATGACTAATACAACATGCACATGTCTCTGCCCTCTCACTCCCTGACACATCACTAATACAACATGCACATGTCTCTGCCCTCTCACTCCCTGACACATCACTAATACAACATGCACATGTCTCTGCCCTCTCACTCCCTGACACCTCACTAATACAACATGCACATGTCTCTGCCCTCTCCCTGACACATCACTAATACAACATGCACATGTCTCTGCTCTCTCACTCCCTGACACATCACTAATACAACATGCACATGTCTCTGCCCTCTCACTCCCTGACACATCACTAATACAACATGCACATGTCTCTGCCCTCTCACTCCCTGACACCTCACTAATACAACATGCACATGTCTCTGCCCTCTCACTCCCTGACACATCACTAATACAACATGCACATGTCTCTGCTCTCTCACTCCCTGACACATCACTAATACAACATGCACATGTCTCTGCCCTCTCACTGCCTGACACCTCAATAATACAACATGCACATGTCTCTGCCCTCTCACTGCCTGACACCTCAATAATACAACATGCACATGTCTCTGCCTCTCACTCCCTGACACATGACTAATACAACATGCACATGTCTCTGCCCTCACTCCCTGACACATCACTAATACAACATGCACATGTCTCTGCCTCTCACTCCCTGACACATCACTAATACAACATGCACATGTCTCTGCCCTCTCAGTCCTGCCACATCACTAATACAACATGCACATGTCTCTGCCCTCTCACTCCCTGACACATCACTAATACAACATGCACATGTCTCTGCTCTCTCACTCCTGACACATCACTAATACAACATGCACATGTCTCTGCCCTCTCACTCCCTGACACATCACTAATACAACATGCACATGTCTCTGCCCTCTCACTCCCTGACACATCACTAATACAACATGCACATGTCTCTTCCCTCTCACTCCCTGACACCTCATTAATACAACATGCACAAGTCTCTGCCCTCTCACTCCCTGACAAATAACTAATACAACTTGCACATGTCTCTGCCCTCTCACCCCTCACCTCACTAATACAACATGCACATGTCTCTGCCTTCTCACTGCCTGACACCTCAATAATACAACATGCACATGTCTCTGCCCTCTCACTCCTGACACATGACTAATACAACATGCACATGTCTCTGCTCTCACTCCCTGACACATCACTAATACAACATGCACATGTCTCTGCCCTCTCACTCCCTGACACATCACTAATACAACATGCACATGTCTCTGCCCTCTCACTCCCTGACACATCACTAATACAACATGCACATGTCTCTGCTCTCTCACTCCTGACACATCACTAATACAACATGCACATGTCTCTGCCTCTCACTCCCTGACACATCACTAATACAACATGCACATGTCTCTGCCCTCTCACTCCTGACACATCACTAATACAACATGCACATGTCTCTGCCCTCTCACTCCCTGACACATCACTAATACAACATGCACATGTCTCTGCCCTCTCACTCCCTGACACATCACTAATACAACATGCACATGTCTCTGCCCTCTCACTCCCTGACACTTCACTAATACAACATGCACATGTCTCTGCCCTCTCACTCCCTGACACATGACTAATACAACATGCACATGTCTCTGCCTCTCACTCCCTGACACATCACTAATACAACATGCACATGTCTCTGCCCTCTCAGTCCTGGCGTCATCACTAATACAACATGCACATGTCTCTGCCCTCTCAGTTCTGGCCACATCACTAATACAACATGCACATGTCTCTGCCCTCTCACTGCCTGACACATCACTAATACAACATGCACATGTCTCTGCTCTCTCACTCCCTGACATGACTAATACAACATGCACATGTCTCTGCCCTCTCACTCCCTGACACATCACTAATACAACATGCACATGTCTCTGCCCTCTCACTCCCTGACACATCACTAATACAACATGCACATGTCTCTGCCCTCTCACCCCTCACCTCACTAATACAACATGCACATGTCTTTGCCTTCTCACTGCCTGACACATGACTAATACAACATGCACATGTCTCTGCCTCTCACTCCCTGACACATCACTAATACAACATGCACATGTCTCTGCCCTCTCACTCCCTGACACATCACTAATACAACATGCACATGTCTCTGCCCTCTCACTCCCTGACACATCACTAATACAACATGCACATGTCTCTGCCCTCTCACTGCCTGACACTTCAATAATACAACATGCACGTCTCTGCCTCTCACTCCCTGACACATGACTAATACAACATGCACATGTCTCTGCCCTCTCACTCCCTGACACATCACTAATACAACATGCACATGTCTCTGCCCTCTCACTCCCTGACACATCACTAATACAACATGCACATGTCTCTGCCCTCTCACCCCTGACACATCACTAATACAACATGCACATGTCTCTGCCCTCTCACTCCCTGACACATCACTAATACAACATGCACATGTCTCTGCTCTCTCACTCCCTGACACATCACTAATACAACATGCACATGTCTCTGCCCTCTCACTCCCTGACACATCACTAATACAACATGCACATGTCTCTGCCCTCTCACTCCCTGACACCTCACTAATACAACATGCACATGTCTCTGCCTCTCACTCCCTGACACATCACTAATACAACATGCACATGTCTCTGCCCTCTCACTCCCTGACACATCACTAATACAACATGCACATGTCTCTGCTCTCACTCCCTGACACATCACTAATACAACATGCACATGTCTCTGCCCTCTCACTGCCTGACACATCACTAATACAACATGCACATGTCTCTGCCCTCTCACTCCCTGACACATGACTAATACAACATGCACATGTCTCTGCCTCTCACTCCCTGACACATGACTAATACAACATTCACATGTCTCTGCCCTCTGACTGCCTGACACATGATTAGTACAACATGCACAGGTCTCTGCTCTCTCACTCCCTGACACATGACTAGTACAACATGCACATGTCTCTGCCTCTCACTCCCTGACACATCACTAATACAACATGCACATGTCTCTGCCCTCTCAGTCCTGGCCACATCACTAATACAACATGCACATGTCTCTGCCCTCTCACTCCTGACACATCACTAATACAACATGCACATGTCTCTGCTCTCTCACTCCCTGACACATCACTAATACAACATGCACATGTCTCTGCCCTCTCACTCCCTGACACATCACTAATACAACATGCACATGTCTCTGCCCTCTCACTCCCTGACACATCACTAATACAACATGCACATGTCTCTGCCCTCTCACTCCCTGACACATCACTAATACAACATGCACATGTCTCTGCCCTCTCACTCCCTGACACATCACTAATACAACATGCACATGTCTCTGCCCTCAGACCTCCTGCCACATCACTAATACAACATGCACATGTCTCTGCTCTCTCACTCCCTGACACATCACTAATACAACATGCACATGTCTCTGCTCTTTCACTCCCTGACACATCACTAACACAATATGTAAATGTCTCTGCCCTCTCACTGCCTAACACCTCAATATATCATGCACATGTCTCTGCTATCTCACTGCTAGACACCTCAATAATACAACATGCACATGTCTCTGCCCCCTCACTCCCTGACACATCACTAATACAACATGCACATGTCTCTGCCCTCTCACTCCCTGACACATCACTAATACAACATGCACATGTCTCTGCCCTCTCACTCCCTGACAAATAACTAATACAACATGCACATGTCTCTGCCCTCTCACTCCCTGACACATCACTAATACAACATGCACATGTCTCTGCCCTCTCACTCCCTGACACATCACTAATACAACATGCACATGTCTCTGCCCTCTCACTCCATGACACATGACTAATACAACATGCACATGTCTCTGCCCTCTCACTCCCTGACACATCACTAATACAACATGCACATGTCTCTGCCCTCTCACTCCCTGACACATCACTAATACAACATGCACATGTCTCTGCCTCTCACTCCCTGACACATCACTAATACAACATGCACATGTCTCTGCCCTCTCACTCCCTGACACCTCACTAATACAACATGCACATGTCTCTGCCCTCTCACCCCCGACACATCAATAATACAACATGCACATGTCTCTGCCTCTGACTCCTGGCACATGACTAATGCAACATGCACATGTCTCTCCCCTCTCACTCTCTGACACATGACTAATACAACATGCACATGTCTCTGCCCTCTCACTCACACCTCACTAATACAACATGCACATGTTTGAGGCCCCTCACTCCCTGACACCTGACTAATACAACATGCACATGTCTCTGCCCTCTCACTCCCTGACACATCACTAATACAACATGCACATGTCTCTGCCCTCTGACATCCTGACACCTCACTAATACAACATGCACGTCTCAACCCTCTCACTCCCTGACACCTCACTAATACAACATGCACGTCTCTGCCCTGACACACTAATACAACATGCACATGTCTCTGCCCTCTCACTCCCTGACACATCACTAATACAACATGCACATGTCTCTGCCCACTCTCTTCCTGACACGTCACTAATACAACATGCACGTCTCTGCCCTCTCACTCCTGACACATCACTAATACAACATGCACATGTCTCTGCCCTCTCACTCCCTGACACATCACTAATACAACATGCACATGTCTCTGCCCTCTCACTCCTGACACATCACTAATACAACATGCACATGTCTCTGCCCTCTCACTCCCTGACACCTCACTAATACATGTACATGTCTCTGCCCTCTCACCCCACTAATACAACATTCACATGTCTTTGCCCTCTCATTCCCTGACACATCACTAATACAACATGCAAATGTCTTTGCTCTGTCTCTCCCTGACACATCACTAATACAACATGCACATGTCTCTGCCCTCTCACTTCACTAATACAACATTCACATGTAGCTGCCCTCTGCCTGCCTGACACATGACTAATACAACATGCACATGTCTCTGCCCCCTCACTCCCTGACATGAGTAATACAACATGCACATGTCTCTGCTCTCTCACTCCCTGACACATGATTAGTACAACATGCACAGGTCTCTGCTCTCTCACTCCCTGACACATGACTAGTACAACATGCACATGTCTCTGCCTCTCACTCCCTGACACATCACTAATACAACATGCACATGTCTCTGCCCTCTCACTCCCTGACACCTCACTAATACAACATGCACATGTCTCTGCCCTCTCACTCCTGACACATCACTAATACAACATGCACATGTCTCTGCCCTCTCACTCCCTGACACATCACTAATACAACATGCACATGTCTCTGCCCTCTCACTCCCTGACACATCACTAATACAACATGCACATGTCTCTGCCTCTCACTCCCTGACACATCACTAATACAACATGCACATGTCTCTGCTCTCTCACTCCCTGACACATCACTAATACAACATGCACATGTCTCTGCTCTCTCACTCCCTGACACATCACTAATACAACATGCACATGTCTCTGCCCTCTCACTCCTGACACATGACTAATACAACATGCACATTTCTCTGCCCTCTCACTCGGAAACATCACTAATACAACATGCACATGTCTCTGCCCTCTCACTCCCTGACACATCACTAATACAACATGCACATGTCTCTGCCCTCTCACTCCCTGACACATCACTAATACAACATGCACATGTCTCTGCCCTCTCACTCCTGACACATCACTAATACAACATGCACATGTCTCTGCTCTCTCACTCCTGACACATCATTAATACAACATGCACATGTCTATGCCTTCTCACTACCTGACAGCTCAATAATACATCATGCACATGTCTCTGACCTCTCACCCCTGTCACATCACTAATACATGCACATGTCTCTGACCTCTCACTCCCTGACACATCACTAATACAACATGCACATGTCTCTGCTCTCTCACTCCCTGACACATTACTAATACAACATGCACATGTCTGTCCCCTCACTGCCTGACACGAGTAATACAATATGCACATGTCTCTGCCCTGTCACTCCCTGACAAATCACTAATACAACATACACATGTGTCTGCCCTGTCACTCACTGACAAATCACTAATACAACATACACATGTCTCTGCCCTCTCACTCCCTGACACTTCACTAATACAACATGCACATGTCTCTGCCCTCTCACTCCCTGACACATCACTAATACAACATGCACATGTCTCTGCCCTCTCACTCGGACACATCACTAATACAACATGCACATGTCTCTGCCCTCTCACTCCCTGACACATCACTAATACAACATGCACATGTCTCTGCCCTCTCACTCCCTGACACATCACTAATACAACATGCACATGTCTCTGCCCTCTCACTCCCTCACACATCACTAATACAACATGCATATATCTCTACTCTCACTCCT